>NC_134178.1:18547822-18847822 GCF_964188355.1 Buteo buteo
TTGCTTGGACTTTGCGGAGTATTTTATTTCAGATAGTTCAAGTTGTTGTACAGAAATGAAGCCACTGAAATGGTTGATAAAAACATCTTTTCAAAATCCCAGGTAAGTGTTAAAGTTTTTGCAATTTTAAAAGGAAACAAAAAATTAATAACTCCCAAACCCAGTGCTCACTCAAAAACCTGCAGAGTCCAAAGGGAGGGCTCTTTGTGCAGCTGGCTGAGGGTAATATTATTAGTAGCCTGCTGGGTCCATGGTCATTGCTCTGAAACAGGGGCTATCTGTTATCCATGTCACTATAGGCCGTATTGAACCCTGAGTTGGAATCTAGAGCAGCACAGGAACCTAGGAAGAACTTTTTTTTTTTGAGAGCAGTATCACACTGCAACAATAATGTCTGCCATATGTCTTGCAGAAACATGAGGTTCTGAACTCCTTTGGCAGGTTTTTGATTCCTTTATGATCTTCAGAAATCTATGTAGCCAAAGTGGAGAGAGGCCAAGTTCAGGTCTACGCAATTGAGTGTTGAGTCTTTGCCTTATATACCAGGGCTGAAGGGAATCATCTGCTCCTCAGATGTTTTTATTTATTATTTTGTGTGAGAAGATTCCAATTTAATCTGTAGTAATAACAAAGTTTTATTATAAATGTGATTAACTGCTTTTAAAACTCAAAGTGATTGTTGAATGGCTTTGGTTCAATGAACCATTAGATGTTTCTGAACTTTGACTCTCAGCATCTCTCTCTTGTGAAGGCAGAAGCTTCTGAATTTAGGATTACACCAAAGTAGAAAGGAAACTGAAAAATAAATGTGTATGACTAGATCTCAGGCAGGGTGGTCCACAACCTTGTTGGTCTTAGTGTTTCTGTTTTGCTGAGGAGAGCAAGCTAGGCAATGTTAGTGATTGTCCTAGAGCGGAAGGGCCCCAGTTGTTAAGTCTAGGGGCCTTCAAGCTGGCCACCAGCCAGGAGAAGGCAGAGAGGAAAAACAGTTTCTAGAATGGGAGAGGAGGGGTTCTGTGGAAAGAAGCAGCACACTGCTGATCCAGCCAGCAATGTAGGTCTTTGCGTTTCTCTTTTTATTGTGGGTTTGAACTGCACAATACTGCTGCATCTTTGAAGAAAGCTCTGATTTGGAAATCACACCTAATACTTGATTCTGATGGTAGGGGCTAAGCCTCCTGTTCCTCTCGATCCACAGCTCGCAGGTCAGGTCCATCATACCGAAGTCTTTTCTGTCCTTTTCTACTCTGTGTCTACCTACATGACCATGGTTGTGTGGCCTTTAGTAGTAAAAAGCTACATGAAATGGTGACATGTCGTGCAGTCCTCCTCTGTGAAACCTTTCTGAGCAATCTGACTGGGTCTTTAATTTTTGTCAGATAGCAAAAGCATTGCAACTGGTAAAAGCAAGGCCATTTGCCCTTAAAAATGGTAAGGTGAACTCTGGGTGAAAATATTTGGGATGGGGTTTTAATAAAATACTCTCCTACTTGTTGAGAAGTAGAGATCAGACAAAGCACTCCTTGACCTTTAAATAAAAAAACCCCCACCAAACCAAAACCAACACCAAACCAAAACCCCATACAACAAAACCTCAGACTGTACTGAAGCAGAAATTTCTATCTGTCTTCTCTCCTCCATCCTTTCTTTCAACAGCCTGGAATTATTCATAGTCTCCATTCTATACTGGACTAATTTTTCCTTTTTCATGTGCTTAAAAAAAAAAAAGCAGAGGCTTTTAACTTAAGAAAGAGAGAATAATTCCCCTCCTGAAAGTATCATTATGGAATATTTCTTTCACAAAGCATCCATGTCCTCCATTAGGATGATTAAAATCATTTTAATGTAGTGCCAGCTGGGGGATTGTTGCCTTCCCTCAAAGAACTATTGTAAACACTTAATCTCCTTTGTTTATATTATTCTCATGTAGAAGGCTGCTTTCTGTCTCTGGACCTGCTAAACCTTTAGAGATATATCATCTCTTTCATCTTTTTCCAGTGCTTGTTTTAGAAAGGGATTAGATCTGACCGTGAGTGGGGTAGGACTCGCTGCACGAGTGATAAGGTTATCAGACTCCTAGCCTTTCTCCATACCATCGCTTACTTTCACCTTGTTAAGTCAAGTTGCTTTTAGAGGTTTTTCTGTACTCTTTTCCTCCCCTGCAACAGCAGTCAAAACAAAGATTTATTGAAATCTTTACAAATGATCTCTAGTATAAAAGTACCCCCCAGGCTTTTGACAACCCACCTTCAGCATGTGACAGAATGGGTGGCTTTAACAGCATCACTTCAATGCTTCCCTCCTGTGTCTTCCCCTGCTGCGTCATTCTCCTGCTGCCATAGCTTAGACAAGATCTACCCCGTGGTCAGAGAGGTGAAGCATAGAGGAACATAAAAAAAGTTAGTACTGGAAAATCACAGCACCATGTCCTGTGAGGCTAATACCAGCTTCCTTGCGGTGCTGGGCCTTCCAGAGGAAATCACATTTTGCCAGGCACTGAGCATCTTCTAAAGGCAATGATTCCATTCACATCTCTTCATTCACTCATCAGCCAGGACTGGACTTAAATACGTTTCAGCACAATAATAATATAGGTATTCTGTATAATTTTATCATCCCTATTCCTTAACCAGGATTTCTTGTCTCAGCCTGAAGTTTCAATCTTTATCTGTAGTGGGTTTATAACTTATCTAGTTAAAATATTAGCTTTAACATTACCAAAGAGTAATGTTGCTCATTTCTTCCATTTGTTTTCCACAGCAATATGTTTTTGAACTGACAGAGCAGCACGCTGACTGAGTCTGCGAGTGTGAGGGAATTCATTCTGAAAATAGACTGAGACTGAGTGGAAAACTGATCTAGGGCTAGTGGGGCCAAATGTCCATCAAAGCAGAATAATCTATGATATTTGGTACCCCTTGAGGACTCTGCTGCTACTTACTATGTCCTCCTGTGAAATTCTCTGGGAGAGGTGTATAAGTGCCACAAGTAACTTACTTAAGATACTATCTCTTTGACTTTTAATTATTTTATATATAATGTGCTATATTACCAGTCTCATTAAATTTACTTTGTGCAGCACAGAATACCTAGTCAATTGTCTCTTTTCCTGTTACAATCAACACATTTTTTCCATTGAAATAAATTCTAATTGGATTGAATCTTAGCGATAAAAGCCAAATTTAAAGTTGTTTATATGTTGCCAGTGAAAATGTTCTTTAGTCTGTAAATCTTCTGGTTGCACATAGATGACATTATTGAAATAGATAATCCTCCACAGATGCATTAATTTCATAATCTAAAAATGCTTTCTAAAGTCTTTTACAGCAACAAATAAAGACCAACTTGATGACACATCCTACAAGAACAAGAGTAAATAAAACAAATGCTAGTGCAAGTCTGCGATTGCAAAGACTTTAGAAAACTAGCCTTTTCTATTCAATCAAAATTTTTAAGCACATCATTTCCTATGGAATATCTCCCTATCCATATATATAAACCCACTTATTTTACAGAATTATGGCTTGCATCTAGGTGCTCTCCTTTCAGATCAAAGCTTAGAAGACCTGTAGTAAATTTTGTTGTTTGCTTGACACTTGGAGTAGCTGGCATTGACCCCGGTGTTCTAAGGTTGTACTGCCAAGGGAAAAAATATGACATGCATCCTTGTAAAATTTGTGCTGCTTGCTTTGGCATTCCCCTCTTACAGGGCCTCCGTCCATGTGGTAGTTCTGCTTTGTTTTTTCTAATTACTAGCAGCTGAGAGAGTTTGTGTCCAGGGGAAAGAACTTTAACCAGCTCTAACAGGTGCTCCAAGGCCAAAGCTTTTATGCAATAATGTGTAAAATGAGATGTTCGCTGCACCTGACCCACTAGTGATCAAATGAAACAAACACTGGGCAAGAAAATATAAGACCATTTTGTCTAAATACCTACATTTTCCAAGGCAGTGTGCTGAAAGAGGTGCAAAAGAGAACTTACCTTTCTTTAATAACTCCATTCTGTGTTTTTTCCAAAGTGTCTGAACAAATAAGTTGAAATATATTATCTGTCATGGGCATTTCCGACACACTGTAAATGTTCAGTACTCTGGACAATATGTGTACGTTTCCTGAAATGCATCCTTTAATTGGCTCTTCAGATATTCCTGGGTTCATGGAAGTGGGCAGCTTTACCTAATGTTCCTGAAAACTACTTATGAACCTTTTTCCTTTGGAAAATTTTACATTAATGTCACTCGTTATGTAATGAAAAATGTTTGGAAACAATTGAAATGTTTATAACAGATGATAAGAAGTAGAAAATACTTTCTTCACTTCTATTACAGTCAATAATACCTATGTGAATTTGAGATGATTTATTTTATAGTTTGCTATGAGCAAGGTCTTGACTGTACACTCAGGCATTATTTTTACTTTACTCATTGTAAGTTATCCATAAAGTCAAACATGTAAGTTAAAGTACCTGCATTTAAGTCCACTCCACAGGGCCTTAGTGTATCTGTGTGGTGTTTCAGGCTGTGTGTGTGCAGTATTTTCACAACTGGGTATATGGACCCAACCTTTGAAATGATGGTTTGGATGGAATGACCTTGATATGACTCTTTTTCCAAGAATCCACACAAGCCCTGACTTTTTCTGTCTTCTCAGTGAAAACCTTTATCTGTACCCTACAGCTTAACCCTGCTCCCTCCAGCGAGTGCTGGCACGGTGCCTGCTCTGTGCCCTGGGTCTGGAACATCCTCTCTCCCTGGGGCTGTCCTTGAGATGCCAGCCCCACTGGAGGAGGGAGCTCGGAGTAGGTTGCAGTGGGCTGCAGTTGGTTTGTCCCTTTGCAATAAATCAGTGCTGTATTCGGGGAAAAAAGTAGGGAGAATGGTGGAGAGCAAATGAGTGCACAAGTAGGCAACAGAGCCTTTGAGTGAAGGGAAAGGGCTGGCTTTTCCATGCTTATGTGCTTATATGTTTGTGCAGATGGTCATGTTCATACATGCTGACGCCTGTTCATAGCTGTGTGATTTAGAGATGTTGTGACTTGCTGAGCCTGGAAATGAAGAGGTAGTGTAAATTAGACTAAATTACAGCAATAAACAGTAAGTTTGCTGAAAAGAATGTGATTTTTTTAAAACATCCTGAAACTTTTTGGCAATGTTTTCCCCTAACTTGCTTAACAGAAGAGATTCAGGAGACTTGAATTCTAACCTTTCATCCAGCTTTTAAAATCTGAATTCAGTTTTGGTGCTAGAGAACACAGATGGTTGCCTCTGACTGTGCTCACTGCTCAGGCACAGAATGTGAGAAGAAAGAGATAGTGGGGGCTGGTGGGATGCAGATCAGGGAGAATGAGGCAGAAAATAAGTAATTTTTATTTTCTGGGAAGGGACAGGGACGGGAAGAAGGGTGGAAATATTGAGGATCAGGTCAAGTATAAAAAAAGGTTTAGCAAATGGCTACAAACCTAATACATCAAGAAGTGCCAGAGATCCTCATTATCCATATCACATTGAGGAGATGTGGTAACTGTTTGGTTCAGGATTTGCTAGCAGTACAGTGAGGCTGTACACCACTTCAGTCTTTGGGAGTCTCTGCAAACAGCCAGAAAGAAGTGGTTTTTTTCCAGTGAGATCCTGTCTGGCCCCTAAATGATGAGACCTGCTCTATTCTGCCAATGCCCCTGACTCAAGCTGCAGGTGCTCAGTATTTGGCAATTTATATGGGTTTTTGATGATTTTTGTATGGAACTTCTCTGTCATATGGCTGACTAGGGACCTGTTCTTTTGTCTAGCAGGGTGATGCCCAGTCCTTGACTAGTATGGTTTACTGCCAACACAAATATTAGCCTTGCTGTTGTTGCAATTGCTATTAAATTAATTAAAGTATTATTAATACTAAATCAAAATATCTACATAGAAAACACTGTCAGGTTTCTCTCAGCAAAAGTACTGACTTGGTTAGCATGATAAATATATTTTGTAGCAAAAATAGTGGCTCAGCAGACCAGGGAAGGATGCCACTGGCATCCCTGCTGGAGGTAATTAGAGTCAACCTGAAGTAGTAGTAGGTAATCACACCATAAGCACCACTAAGGTACTCTGTGGTCACAAGTTTTGCTGGTCCCCATGGGAGTTAGTAAGTCTTTGAGAGTAATTTGCACTGGAAAGTGACCACCTGTATGGTTGTTTTAAATACAGCTTATCTGACCTTGGCATACAGAGGAACTGTGGGTTGGCACAGGACTAATTCATTTAAGTGATATTTTGCAGGGTAGCATCTTAAGTTAATGGTGCATCCATACTCCACCTGCTCTCCATATCTAACCCAAAGGTAAAAGATTATCTAGCTTGGGTCAAGTTTGTGGAGAATGGAGTCAGAGAAGTGGAAGGGTGAAAAGAAGTAAGAGAAGCAGGAGAAAAAGTGAAGAAGAGTTGGGAAAACTACACTATGAAGTTTAATCTGTGTGGCCCAAGTGGTGAAGTCTGCTTCTACTTTGAAAGTGATGTGTGTTAACCTTTGGGAAAGCCATGTATCACAGCTGGCAGACCGGACTGGAGTGTGTGGATGGATTCAGTTTTGTTCCCCTCCTTACACCGTTTGCCACTCTGTTGCACCATAAAGATCAAGAATTAGTCATTCACCTTGGTTTATTCAGTAGCAAGAATTCAAGTAGACCTGCTTTAAAAAGAAATCAAAATCATTCACGTGCAAGTAATTCACAACAGGCTGTGTCACATAAATGAAGGTTGAGAAGAAAATGTCTGGAACACCAACATGAGGAAACAAAGTAAATTAAAAAAAAAACAACAAACAACCGAAAATCTCAAATACACATGAAACCCCACTGACAGAAAGCAAATACCTTTACTTCCTATCTTGCCCTAACAGTTACTAGTCTTTAGATGCAGCAAGCAAACAAGGTAAAAACTTTGCAAAGGGAGGGTATTGGACTGAAATACTACACAGGGAGGGTACTCAGAGCAGAACATTACACAAACTTGTAACTTCGACTGTGACTGCACTGCAATAGGAAATCATGTAATTGCTTGCCCCTGTTTACTGTTATTGGTGTATATCACTGCTTATGCCCATTTACCATTACTTGGGACTGGTAGCTATTAGACACAAGAGTGTAGCTTATGAAAGAGGATTCTGCAAAGAAAAGGTATCCTGAAGCACTGGTTAACAGACAGCAGCACAAGGAACAGTGAACTGTTAGGAGGGCATGGGCTCTGTCTGTGTTAGCAAGTAGTTCAGAACAGGAGCAGAACAATAGATCAGAGCAAGTGGGGCTGAGGTCTGTCCCCTACATCTGTCCTGTATGAGGATCAGGTTATAATTTGGGTTTCATTGAGCCCATTCCCTTTGACTGAATGTCCCCACTGTGCATATGGTTTGGAGCTGCCTAAAGGATCAATTACTGTCTTGAATCTTTATGTCTTAGTTTGCAGCATGTTTAGTGCAAACATAGGACAGATGTTCTAGATCACGCCATGCCTACATTAGCAATTATTGTGGTCCTGCAGGAGTACATCCATAGAGCAAACAGCTGGACTAAGCCTATACTAGATCTGCCAGTGTGTCTTTGCTCTGGTCTGGTTCCATGAACTAAATGCTTGTTGGTAGGTAAGTGCATGGGATCTGCTCCTGGAGCTCATCTTTCCATGTCTTCATCTGAAAGGAATACAACTCATGTGCTTCATGGACCCTCTGCATAGTGAACCAAAGCATGGTAACTGGTAATATATGGGAGACTGGCTTCAAAACTGCGCTTCTGGTCCAGCTGAAATGCTAATGCAGATGTACCCCTTAGTCTTCTCTGGAAGGAATGACATGCACCAAAACTGCTCTGTGAGCCAAACCAGCATGTGGTAAATAGAGGCAATCAGAGGGTTTCTTACAGAATTGCACGCAGCTCTGAAATTAATGCTAATATAAACAAAGACGATGAGAAAAGCCTCAAAGCAAAGAAGGAGAGACCCAGAAGAACAAAAAACATTGGCTTGTAGGCAGAATTGCTAGTGTTCTGGCAAAGATGAATACAGAAATGACTCTACTGGGAAAAAAACCCAGGGAATATTTGGAAGAGAAAGTACAATAACTGGGGAAAATTGGCCACAAAGAGCAATTTTAAATTAACGGTAACCTTCTGTTAAGTCTTCTGTTTTGTTGATTCTCACTTCAGATTTATGTGATCACCTGAGAAATTTCTTAGTTTCTAAGTAAAGCATAATCTTACAGTAAAATAATGTAAAACAGAGAAAAAAAAAGTTATTTTGTTGTTAAGAATGATACATATATAGGCACCTGAACTGTGTTGGTGTGTATTGTATTTTCAGAGTGTAAAGACAAATATGCTTCATAGCTGTTAACTACTGAAAACTGTTAAGCAGGATACCATGTGCTATTTTATAGTGTACAAACAAAACAAGTGACTACAAATTTGTAAATAGATTCAAAAAAGAGTCAAGTAAGGAGTAAAGTAAAGCTTTTAGAATATTTGTGTAGTAAGTTTATGTATTGCAAATAAAATGAATACGAAAGGCAGAGAGTACTGAGGTCGAGGTCTGTGGCATTCTTTTCACTTTTGAACAAAAAGCTTAGTGAGCAGTAGAAAGTACTGTTCCCATGTAGGGTTTCCTCCCACTTTTTTGTCTAATAAAATATAAGCTGGTTAGCACTTGCGTCAGAGGTAGCATCAGTAGACTTTCCTAGTCACTGTCCTATTTTCCTCACCTTGTAGGAACTCAGTATTTCGTCAGACCTCTATTTGAGACCCTTCACACTTGATTGAAATTAGAAAACTGTGGTTAAGGGGGAAGTTCCTCCATACATGAGCACACAGATCTTAATTGCATGAATTTCTTATGGAATCACATTTAAAGTATTGTTCTAAATTACTTGCATCTACAGAAACTTGGAAAGGCTCACATACCTTACTGGCATCCTACTTTACTGTGCCAGGCATTCTGCTTTTCTCTTAAAATTTGCTATCTATGTCAGAATACCAATTCCTTTCGAGTGTAAGAGTCTGAATTTTCTGCTAAAGTTTATCTTCATTGTGTAGTGACACTCTACCAGGTGGCAGAAAAAGGCTAACAATAATGGTTCACTGGATTATATCCTCTACCATGGGCATTGTTCTGAGCAGTTTGCATTTTGGAAACCTGGTTTATCAGAGTTACTTAGTGATAATGTCATCAGTGAAAATCTGTGATCATCTGCTAGGTATGGTCAAATAATCAGTGGAAGGAAGAGGTGGTAGGTGATTATAAAGGAACAGAAGTCTTTTTTTTATTTAGGAGATGTCTTTTCTGCTTAAAGCAGTAGGAGATACTGCAGGAGCTTGGTAAGGTGTGGAGGGAACTGCCTTCCTGCCTGCCCTGTCCCTTCTGCAGGAGGGGCCCTGCCTCCCCCACCCCGTCAGGGGGTGAGCCAGAAAACCTGGGGACGTGGGAGTCAGGGGCTCTGTTCTGACGATTCTTGAGTACCTGCCTTGACTATAATAGACACCATATATCAGCTAAAATGTCTTCAGTAAAAGTTCTAGCCCACACCTCTGGAACTACACAAAAGCTCATTCTTACTTCCACCCAGTTTAAGCCCTATTTCATACAGCGTTACTGCACAGAGAGATTGTGCTTGTCTGAGTTCTTCATCTCAGTCAAGTGATAAAAATAGTGTAATATAGGTTTCTACAAGATAGTTTCCAAGTCCTGTAGAACTTGTGTTTGGTTCCAGGTCATCTGCGATGCTCCTGTTGTTGTGAAACATTTATTGGAGTTGTGCTACTAAAAACCTACAGTACTATCAAACCTCTAACCATTGCTACTGATCTGTCAGCAGATAAAGGAGTATTCCTCTAAGCGCATATCTGACTTGTCTTTGGTGTGTTGAAAGAGAAAATATGTGTGAAAAAAAAAAAGTGGATTTTTTTTCCTTTCTTTAAAGAAACAGACCTATTGGCAAGCAAATTAAATTATTTCTTTCACATAAGGCAGGTTTTCTGTGGAGGCCTGCCATGTTTGTTTTATATGAAGAGAATCATACTTTTTTGTTGTTCAATCAAATGCAGGAAATGTCTGATCATACCTCCTAATCTTTCCTCCCACAGCAGTGATTAATCACTCCCTTTGAAGAGCTTACATTTTTAAGGTTAGAAGGAAAGTATTGATAACTGATTAAGTTCCAGTTCTTTAAATACTGCCCACTTGAAAGCGATGCCCCACATAAGTAAATACTTCGGGTTTAGTGGGACTTGCGTGTTATTCATGCTAAAGTATCTGAATACTTGGAGACTGATGTTACTTTGTGAGTTTGGAGATATTTCAATCATTATTATAGAAGACCCATATATTCTGAGTGGTGGTGAGTAAACTGTGCTTTAAAATTTGAATCATCAAGCATATGAATTCATAACATAGTGATTTTAAAGGTGTTGCAGCCAAGGGCATCACTGTTAAGATCCACTTTTCAATTTTTATTTGTCTGTATGTGTTGCAAGGAATTTTTTGGTTGTCCGTAGAACTCTTGGTATAATTGGGTATTATGCTACATTTGGTTCACAGATATAAGTTATGGTTAAATATTTAGGAAAAACCAAATTACACTATGCTGGCTGAGCTCTATCACTCTTGAATGGGTAAATTAATCTCCTACAGGTCAAGATAAGATTTCCACTTTAAGAGGCACAGGTTAATACACTGATAGGTGTCATAAGTGCTTTGTTCAAAGCAACCTGATCCCAGAACTGCAGAGTCGCTCAGGTGGGAAGGGCCCTCAGGAGGTCTCTGGTCCAACTCCCTGCCCTGAGCAGGGCCAGCTCTGGGATCAGACCAGCCTGCTCAGGGCTTTCTCCAGGCTATTCTCTGGGCTTTTCTCAGGACAGCTGCTATTCAGCCATCCAACCCACAGCCTGCAGTGGTACAAATCAGCAATTTATCCCAGGTGCAGGATTTGGCATTTGCCATTGCTGAATTCCATGAGGCTTCTGGTGACCCATTCCTGTAGCTTGCCTAGATGCTTCCGAGTAGCAGCCCTTTTATTAATTATATCAGTTGCAGTCTCTGGTTTGGTGGTGTCCTCAGACTTGGTGAGGGTGCACTCTGTATCCTCCTTCAGGTCACTGATAGAGATATTGTACAGGATAAATCCCAGGACAAGATCCTGGAGGAACTCCACTGGTAACTGGCCTTCAGTTGGGGTGGCCTGGTGGCCTCCAGCCATTACCCATTGAGCCTGACGAATCAACCAGGTTTTCACCCATCTAGAAGTCACCCAACCAGTATATAACATGCTAACTTGGATACATTGGTGCTGTGAGAAACCACTTCAAATACAGTGGTGGACACGAACTCAAATTCACTAGTGCCATCATGTGAACAGAGAGTGATATTCTCATTCTTATTTTGCTAAATGAAAAACAGCTGTAGACTGAATTTCTTAGGGCTTTCTGAAAACTTATTTACAGTTCAGTACAGTATGTAGTCTTTTTTCTTTACAAAACTTTTGACTGGAGCTGTATGTGTAGTGGAAATCAACTGTTGTCTGGAGGTCCAGTAGAAGAACTTCTTATCATCTATTTCCCTCTTTTCATTAGGTAGTATATATAACCTACACTCTGGCTTTGAGCCAAATATCATTACTTATAATAATAAATAACAAGCACATTTCATGAAGAAATACTCCCAACTTTTTCCAAATGCTGAGACCTGTGTACCTCCATTAAAACTTAGTGGATTTTCCGAGATTTAAATGTCAGTATAACTCATAGCAGAATTTGCTCAGTGACTTCCTAAGCACCTATTGCTTGTAACTTGGCTTTTCTCATATGAGTGATTTTTTTGCTGTCTTACCCTTCTTAATTAGAAGAAGGCTCTGAGACTCTCTATGCTGTTGACTATGAGCTACAGGTGTCTCAAATCCTGTAGTAAAGGGTAATGCAGGAAGGATCATGTCTCAAGTACTCCCTGTGGAAGGGAATATCTCACCTTCCAGCTTCCTCCATCAGCACTTTGGAATTTCAAGTTGCTGAATTAAAATGGTGTCAGGAATTCATTGCTTCTTTCTGAAATTTCAGGTGTGGCAGTTGAAGTATCTAGCACTCTCTTAACACCCTACACTGAAATAATAAAAGCTCTCAGAAACAAACTGAATATTACTAGTCTTCTGTCTTTAGCACCATGTGGCCCAGATTTTTTTTCGTGGCGTTTCACATGCTGAATACTTGAAGACTATACACCACATGACATTCTCCCATACAAATTACAAATATTTATGTATATTTCTTGAAATATTATGCAAATAAAAATTAACTCCACAGCATTATCATGATTTATCAAACCTATACTTGGATTTAGAAGCCTATTTTGCAGCTTTGTGTAACTGCATAGTTTGCAGTGCAATACAAAATGGGACTAGAATAGAGTTTGATTTGTGCTAGCACTGGTCAGCTACGGGCTAACTGCTGTACAAGAAAATAAAGCAGCTCTCACGTACTCAGACTAATAAAACAGCTCAGAGTCAAAACCTTGCTATTAAAAAGCTGATCTTCATGCTTCCCTTTTCAGCCCCACCAGCCTACATCAGGAGGCAGTGTAGCATAACATAGATATTACTGTTTTAACTTCTTGTTATCTTAGACCAAGCTATCAGAAAAAAAGAGAGGGAGCTAAGCTATCAAGTTACAAACACGGCTTCCTGCAGCACTCTGGCTTTTTTCTTGGTGGTCTCCTGTTCCAGCTCAAAACAGGCTGCAGATGAATCTTTTTGTTGATTTGTTTATGCCCTGTTACTGCTCGCATAGATAGTATAAGCACTCCTAATATGCATTACTTTTAACGAGATTTAAAGAAACATGATTATAGAGATCAGTTCATAGAGAAGGGGAATAACTGACTCAGAAAGGGTGGATGAAAGACAGCATAAACATATGTTTACAGGAGAACAGTTCATTGAGTGTTTGGAGCTTTGTATGGCACTGGGGCATGTTTCCCCCCAGGCACCCTCAAATTCTTAGCACAGTCTTAATGTGAAAAGCAATGCCGAGACTTACTAACATTGTCCTACCATTCAGCTGTATGCAGTGTAAGGCAAACACTAAACATGTTCTTTGGCCCCCTGATGCTTCTGTCCCATGTCCCCAGGATGAGGTAAATTTAAAGACTTCATCTTGTTGGCAAAGAAAACAGATGAGCTACACAGGAACCTGTGAATTATTCTCATTTAGTTATCCTTAAGACTGATTGGACTAAAAACTGTGCTGCAAGTCTTTACTGTGTGACCTTATGTATAGCCAAGAGTTGGTCGTTTTATGTTCTGTTGAATTTCACTCTGGAAAGCTCATACTGTGATTTCATGCTCTGACCATTTGAATGCTGATTTTTACCCCCTTCTTGTCAAATCACATGGAGTAGTTCTTGAATTTTGCAATGGTTGTGAGAAAATAAATGTATTCATAGGGCCAGATATGTTAGGAACTGGCAGAGCTCCATTGACCTGCTAGGGTTATGCAGCCCCAGCAACCATAAAGGCCAGATGGTTACAGACTAGTGAGAGCAACATGACATTCAGGGCTTTGACCATATTCCAAATTCATGTGGTCAGTTTTGCTTTTTTTTTCTGACTTTGGGGGTTATTGGCTTATATCTAGTTGCCCTTTGTAAATATTCAAAATAATCTTTTAAAATGTGGCTTACTTAGCAAACCAGAACACTTGGCTTGCCAAAATGTGTCTGTGCTTTAGTCTTATAACACAATGACTTTGTATGGAGTCCTTCCTCAATAATTTTGCACACATACCTTTTATAGTGTGTTGTACTTGCAAATACTAGCCTCACAAGTATGTAAGCAAAATGGAAGGTCCACCACTGAAATCAGTAGCTGTCATGCAAGTGAATAACATCAGGATGCTTGTGAACCATGACCCGGGATAACTAATTGAGGATACAAAAGAAATGAAGAAAAACATCCAGAGGAAGATTTTTACAGCTTCTCAGATTCCTGGTGACCTTTCTGAGACTGCAGATGAAGATTTTCTCTGACTTCATCTGAAATTACAGACAGAGAGAGTTAGGATGTTGTGACATGTTACAGGACAGCAGCAACTCTCTTACGGGCCTCATTTTCTTGAAGATGAGAACAAAATTATTTAGATTAAATTTGGCTTGTCACAAGCATCAGAGCGGCTCACTATTCTACAATTTCATTCATCTTCCTGAGTAGAACAGCTTTTGGATTCAGCAGCTGATAGGAAACAAAACTAATGATGATTATTTGTATAATCTAAAAGCACTTTCTTCTTTCATTTGGGAACACTTGCGCTCTCTCTCTCTCTCTCTCTCTCTCTGTGTCCCTGAGTTCAGCTGAGCAGCAGCCAAACTACATCACTCAGTTATCTCATTAGTCTTTTATAAAGGGCAAGACAAACAAGTGAGCAACGCTGAAGTATGAAGGGCTTCATTTCAGGGATGAAAAAAAGGGTTTCTCTGTGCTCTGAGACAGAGTTGGAAAAACTCAACTTTAATCTAAGAAACACAAGAAAAAATATTTAATATTCTTAACAATAACATGAACAGGAACAGAAGAAGAAATTGATTTAGTTTGTCTCCTCAGAGCTATATTGGTAGAGTAGTAGAAAATGATGGGTAGAATTTTTAAAGTTCATGAATAGCTTTAGAGCAGAGTTTTCTGGAAAATGGTATCTCTGACTTCTGGCATAAAGCAAACCTGTGAATCTTTCTCAGTGACTTCTACATCCAAACCCATAACTTCTGACTTTTTACTTCTAGGCTCTGTAAGATATAATTAGGTATTGAGATCTCAAAAAATATAAATATAAATCTGTCTTCAACTTTCAAAATTTTAATACGGACACAAATCTTACTATTTCAGGAGTTTTGTTTTAGTAATCTCATTAAAAACACAGTAGCAAACCTGATACTATTTTTTTCTGTGCATCTTTTCTCAACAACCTTCCTCTTATACCTCAAGGAAAAAACCACATAAATAACCCAACTACAACCCAGCATCATTCTCATTGAAATAACAATCAAACCTCCCCTTTCTTTCAGAATATATTGGGTAAGATAATGCTGCTGCATCTTTGATTGATTCCAAATAGTTTCAGTTATGGTGCAGAATCTTGCATTACAGTAGTCAGTATCTCATGCTCTGTTAATGAAAGTCTTTATGCTTGCTTGTTGCACATTGAGAATAAGTTCGTTTACTTGTTTTGAAGAATACGTATGTTATTATAAAAGGAAAAACAGCAACAGTTGCTAATCCTTACATGATGATGTGTGCCTTCTGCAAATGGAGATGGACAAGTCATGAATTATAGCAGTCTCAAACATCCGAGAGTGGAGCCTGATAACTTGTTTTGATTTCTTACTTCAGTGAAGCAGTCACTGATGAGAAGCAGGACTTATGGTACATTGCATCATAATAGAAAACTGTAACAGCAGTCCTGAGTCCTAAAATATGTCAAATGTTGAAGTAAAAGCATAAATGGTAAATCAAATCCCATTAAACTTCCAAAAATCATGCACTATTCTATTGGTTCACTGTTTAGTCTTTTACTCATCTGTATATTGTAGTTTGATGAGAAATGCAGGAAGAGACATCTCAGCAGAGATTTGCTGTATAAATTAATGTTTGACATCATTAGAAGTAGTGTTATTTCCATTTCTGATGCAATAGTAGCGTTTTGGAACCTATAATATTCCCCATTTGGAGTTCATGCCAAAACTGACTGATCTTTATTCTGGAAAGATACAGAAAGGGAAAGTTTATGTAACATAATGCATTAGTAATAGAGCAAAGTGGTTGCTCTATTTGCATTATAACTTTGTCTTCTTGTTGCTTCAATACGTTTCATGCACTATACAAATAATATTTGTATAGTGTTTGAGGACACAGCACTGGAAGTGCAAAGTGGTTTTGCTGGTCTACAAGTTCATTTAAAAAAAAAAAAAAAGAGAGAGAGGTTGCCATCAGTTGGTTCAGCTACTGCTGTAGCACCTGAGCTTGTTCCCAGTGTGCTGGTAGCTTGACTGAATAATTGCCAGGTGCACATCTGCAGCAGATGTTGTTGCTCTCTGCTGCCTCCTGCTGCCCCCCACCTCCCATCACCCCGGGGTGATGTGACAGCATCCTGATTTGGTGCCAGGCTTGTCAGTAACAGAGGCAAAATCAAATGTAGTTGCACAAAGATAAAAAGCCAGACTCGGGCTTCTCCTGTAATAGGAAGCAGAGGAGAAGGAGATGAGCTAAGCACGGAAAAGGAGGCAGAAAACGAGACCTGGAGGATCAGGCTTGCAGGTCGTGCTTTAGATGAAGTGTTAGGGCTGGGACAGCCATCACTACTCCTAAATGGTGCTGGCTTTGCTCCCTAAAAATAACTTGTCATCCTTGACCACCCTGAACAGGAGGGACAGTGGCCAGCCTGCTTCCCAGGGCTCAGCATAGGCAGCGTAGGCTAAAAGTAGCATGGCATTTCCCGCAGCTCGCCGAGGTACACACTCCCCATGTAGCTGCCTATTTTCCCTGCCTCCTCCCAGTAATAGTGAATGACATTTAGCAGTGATAATGGAGCTGAAACCTTGAGGAACCACATCAGAGGGGGGAACAGCCATAGTCCCTTGCACAGTGTGCTAAGTGATTAAGCAGCTGCTTTTGCAATTTCCCCCTGAAGTTAAGCAAATAGGGTTGAACTGCAGTGTGGACCAGTGCTCTGCTTTTACAATACAGATTGGTAATTTCATGGAGTTTTCTGTTTGATATATATATTTTTAATTATGCTGTTCCTCAACAACATGCTGTGTATCCACACCCATTGTTCATTAGGTCTTCTGCGCTGCCAGGAGGCTTTCTCAGTTATCCTTTTGCCAAATTGTTTCAGTACAGATGTGTTTCAGAGATTTTGGTATGAAAGCCTGATGCTCCACACTTTTTCACTGCAATCTGCCAGAGCTGTGAATGGCAACGATGACATCACTGATGTCAGCATCACTGTGAAGGATATACAATTATGGTCCAGTTGGCTGTGTTTCCCTTAGGGAGCTCTGTATTTTGTGTCATGGTACCTTACTGCAGACAGCAGAGATTGCAAGGAGGAAAGGCAGCATTGCTTTTACTCCCTCTCCTTTCTCCTCCATCGAACTGGTTATACCAGTCACCAGCTGGTGGTGGACAGTTCTGCCTGCCTGGTGCCTGCCATCCAGGAGGAAACAAATGCTCCCTGTGCTGGGCCATCATGGAGGGAGAAGAGTGCAGAGGGAATTTTTAAGCTGCTTGTTTATCAGAGGCTTGGAAATGAGCTGGGGGTCAAAATAACTCAGATGTGTCTGTGGGTTGATGTCCAGCTCTGTTTAATAGCAAAGACAGCTGTAATGTATGCACAAGGCAGAACCTTAGCTGATCAGTTATCTTACTTTACCATGCAGGAAAAGACCAGCAAGAGCATTTTTTTTTTTTTTTTTTAATGGATGCATGGTTCTACAATATATAAACAAAATTTAGTCAGAAATCTTGAACAGTAATCACACTGTAAGTTGTTTCTTTGTTTTTGTTTCAGGGTTTTTTATATCCTTTTTAGTGGAGGGGTTGTTGTTAATGTCTGGTACCGTGGGACAAGAAAAAGGACCAAGCCTGAAAAAACCCACATCATCTCCTAGGACTAGATTCCTCCTTTGGTTGTTATTCCTATTGACTTCACTAGATATTGTCCAAGTGGAGCTAAGCACAGAACTTGGCCTGCTGATTTTGCAAGCCTAAGTTTAAGGTTCATGTGTGCTCTTATCCAGTTAAGCAAACGACTGTTTCTAATGCGAGATAAATGCTCTCCACTGAGATGTCTTGAGCCTGTATTTGGCTGCTGTAGCTTTTCCTCTGTTTCCCACAAAAACCTCTCTGTCTGACCACTGGGTGTCAGTGAAAGACTGCGAAGTAATTTTCTGTAATTAAATGTACAAGCGTTCCTCTTAGGCTCTGTGGGTGTTCTTTAGTTAAGGTGGCCTGGGCAACTTTAAGAAAGCTGACTGACTCATACACGAAGAGTCTATAATAACTAGGAAAATCAATTCAGATCAGTAAGTTGTTCCTGAATCAATTCATTATTCTCTACAGAGTAATTCAAACTATCATGGGCAGTTATGAAATTACAGAAAAAAAGTATCTTCTTTTTTTCAAGTAAAAACACTATTCCCAACATAATACAATCAAGCAGTACAAAGCTGTCATATTTTACTGTGTTCATATTCCTTGTGCATTAGCCACGAATGTGTAACTGGAGGTCCCAGTCCTGAAAGATGCTGTCCTCATGCATGGTGGTCAGTAGGAAAATGCCCTTGTAAATGTTGAGAATTCAGGGTGCTCAAACCTATTTTTGAGGCTCTGCCCACTTTCACCAAGGGGAAAAAATTCTGCTGTGGATTCTTTGGCAGCCTGGCCTCAAAAGATGTGAATATCTGATGTAAGATAAGACACAATGTGAAAAGTCAGTGACAGCTTTTTTTTAAACTGAGGGGAAAAAAGAGTTTAATTGAATGGAATGGGTAAATACATGTATCCACATAATAGCATCTGTATTTGTATATCACATTTATTTTGTGTTGAAATTTATTCGAATTTTCAATACATTGAAGGTGTAACAGCATTGAACAGGCTGTTGGAAGGAACCTTAAGAGTTTTGGAAACTTGGCAGGAAAGAAGTGGCCTTTGGGAGCTGGGCAGGTGTCACAAGCATTTGGGGTTATGTAATAGGCATGTTAGTTGTATCCTGCTGTGAAAATGATCTGCTGTCAAATAACCGAGTGCTTCAGTGTCAGGCTGGTCCTCCGTCTTTAGGTTTCAGAGTTCTCTGACCATTGAAATAAGTTAAATAGTCAGATTCCTGTGATCTGCTGCTCCATACTGCTGACATATCTAGGAGGGAACTGCTGCCTTTGCTCAAACTCTACTCATATTTTAAGGACAGTTTGCAAAATTAAAGCATGCAAAGGTTTATTTTAAAAGAATCTGTTTTGATGGTCATTCCTTCAAAAAAAATCTGCAGCAAATTCTTTGGCCATACAAATAAAAAATATATTGGACTTCTGTTTAGAGTATAACTATAAAAGAACAAAACAAGATTTGCGCCAAAAGTTTTCCTTTGCACACTACAAAATGGAATTTCCATGAATTGCCCTTCTAGGTATTTTTACTGTTTACAGAGTGGATATTAAAAGGCACAGATATTTGAGATCTCACTTGAGACATAATTGTGGTATGGGAGAGCTGCCCTTGGAGCAAGGGTTTATCTAAACCGAATCTAGTGTAAAAATCATCTCAATTTCCTGCGCTGTAGGTATACACACCCCATCTGTCTAAAGGAAGGAAACGTAATAGTCGAGCACCGCTGAATTTCTCATTTTTGCCCTGTGCTCTGCACAGTGCCTTGCCCGCTGCTGGGGGGGGGGGGGTCCCGTGTTCGCCGCTAGAGGCCCCTCGGTGCTAAGGGGATGCTGCGGAGGCATCTCCCAGCTCCTGCCCCTACCTTTGTGGGCTCAAGTTGGGTTCACGGAAAAGAGTTGCAAAGTTTCCATTCTTTTCACTGCGGTAACAGCAGGTCTGTAGGTCAGAGACAAGGTTTCTAGGCAACCAAAATCAAGAGTCAGTGTTCTTTTACATACTTTGACAATAACAGCGTTCTACCAAAAGAAAAAAGAGCATTTTTGCTTTACTTGAAAGCTGAAGTGCTCAGCCTGTACCTCCTTAGGTGTTCTAGTGCAATGAACTACATGCTTCAACTACAAGAATTTCAGTGACTTTGTTTAAGTGTTTACTTGGACATGTTTAAGTGGGGCTTGAAAAGTCATGCTGTTCCAACTGGAGTGCTAACAAAATTACTCATTTTTTAAAGTTTTTATTTTGGCAATGAAATATAAAGATTCTTTACTGTTCTATTGTCATTTATAGCAGTTAGAACATTAAATACTTTTCTGCTTTAATAGGATATAGTATTGAGAGTGTTCTGCGCGTAACATGCTCTCAAATGTTTCAGATCAAAGTCTATAAACTTAATGTCTTTCAACATTAAGTATTACAGATAAGCTGGAGCCACTGTGCATTTACAAAAGTGATTTCATTAGGCCTAAACAGATCACATCACAAATTAAATTTGTATAGTGGCAGAGTACCAGCACTCTGGCAAATATGTGCATATTAAATTTGCAGACCAGAAAGCTAATATATTTTTTTTTTAATAGGTATCATCTAGGACTAATATTTCTTCATATATGTAAAATATGATTAATTTAAAGTTATGTTGCTCAATGACAATGTCATGATTTATTATTGTTGTGCATTACCTCAACATATTACCTCTACAATGACTTCAGAGATGACCTTCCACCCAAGTAAAATAAATGAAGGTCCAGGTGTATCAGAATTACATTTACTGGGAAATTTGAATAGGCTTCTCTCCTGTGAAATGGTGCAGTACACAGTTACCATTCTGTCCTAATTTATTCACTTTTAATAAAAGACACCGATACAAAGGAGACCTGTGGACTCTCGAGCTAAAAACTGCAGTTTGAGAGAGCTTGACTGGTGGCGGGGCTCAGCTTTAACTCCGTGCTGATGAGAAAATCCGTTAGAATGATGAGTCGCATCCATCGCCGGGACCTGGGGAGCAGCACAGGCTGCCTCTGGCAGAACCCGTCCTTGCTCCGTTGCCCGGCCTGCTCACCCCAGCAGGAGGGACCCGGGCAGGGTGATGGCAGGGCAGCTGCAGGAGCAGCTCTTCTGGGCAGTGCATTGCCGCATGTATTTTTTGTTGCTGGCATTGCAGCGATGTGGCTCTGTGGGAGCCCGGAGCCATGCTGCCCTCTCCTCAGCCGCGGGATGGAGGAAATGCGGCTTTGCTGCCGCTGTCTTCTGACTCATCCCACATCTTCTCATTTGTGGGGAATGTGGGAGCCCGCTTCTTGCTATGTGTTGGTCTGGCATCCAGTAACATGAGCCCTCATCCTCTTCCCGGCCCGCAGGCACCATGCTTATGTACATACATGGGAAAATATTGCAAAAGAAGGGAGTGTTAAGGCGATTATCAGGAGGCCATTTGCTGGACTTGGTCATGGTTCCTGCCAAAGTGTGAGGGACATCCAGAGGACTACACAAATCAGGGGAGTAGCACTACCTGCAGCCACTGTGCGTGCGTGTAAGTACGCCTGCAGGAATGTCTGAGGTTGCATCCACGTCTGTGAGACAGCAAGTGCGTTGTCTTAAGCACAATTCTGTGGTAAACTGTTGACCACATGGAAAATAACATTTCCAGACCAGAAAAGAAAATGTTCTCTCTCTGAATTCATAAGGTTTTACTCATTTCAGTAGCATACTGTTAAATTAGATCAGATTTTTCAGGAAGAACCCATTGTTTCCAGAGAAGGAATCACCTCATGCTATTTTAGACATCTGTGACTGAAGACTTTTATTCTACATTTTATATTGAGGTCAACCATAGAAAAAAATTTATCTAGAAATGAGTCATGGGTTTTCACAATGAAGGCAATTAATTACTGGACCACTCTGACATGGGTTGTGGTGAATTTTTCATGACTAGGGTTTTCTATCAAAGTATAATGTTTTTATAAAAGACATGCATTTATTCCAAGAAGAATTAATTTGGGAATGTCCTATGACCTGTGCTGTACAGGAGATCGGTTTCAGTTACTGCAGTGGTCTCTTCTGGCCTTATGATTTATGAATGTATATGTATGCATGTATTTGCTTCAGTAGTTATTTAAAATGTTTAATGTTTGTATTTTCAGTGTTTTCTTTCATAAAATTAAACCTTTTGTGGTGGTGGCACAAGTCATGTTTCCCTAAAAGCAAACAATATAGAAACAATTATTGTCTTTGGCTACTTTGAGGCTAAATAAATAAACCTTTTAATTAAATCTAAGGGATTAGTGAATGTAAAAGGGAATAAGAACAAACATACAAGTAATTTTAAAAGATCAGAAATACAGCCAGCTAACTTCAAAACATAACGTTTATGAAGGACAAAAAAGTGGCTTAAGTTTTAAAAGTGAAAGTTGAACCAAACAACAAAATAGCCCCCTACCACTTTCCAGTGTTAAATTAATTAAACATTTTTAATTACACCATGAAAATTGGTGAATACTGAAATCTGACACAAGCGGTAGTCTGCTTCAAATAATACTTTGTTTAATATATGCAGTTTAATATAAATACATACGCATATAAACATGAAGAATCACCTTAGGAAAAAGAGTAAGTCTATCTCCTAGGAAGTAATGTTTATCTAAAAAACCCCAACCCTATATATCTATAAATGTAAATTTTATAAAGCTGACAATGTGTGCAGACAGCTTGTGGCTGTTGTGAACGCTTTCCTCCAGGTGAAGAGTAGGAATGGCAAACAAAAAACTGGTCCATAACTGTCTTTTGGGTTGGATGCCCCATCCCTTGAGGCAAGTGGGGGCAACACCTCTCCGGGATGCAACGTATCCATCATCTCTCTCTCCTCAACTAACAGGATGATTGTAAATCAGATAGTGGAGAGGCTGGTCTGCCATTGCCAATCCTGATAAACTAAACCTCCCCTGGGAAGTACCTCATGTATTCAAAGCATGCGGTGCAGCATCCTGACCTCTGGATCCCACACATATATTTGCAGAGGCACTTCATGGAGTGGCGGTGGCTCTCGCCTTTCACTTGGGCTCTGGCAGAGGCCCGCTGCCCCTGGGAACACCCTGTGACTGCCACTTGTCAAGAGCAGTGACCTACTAGGAGGGTTTTGGCCAGAAACTGCCTGCCAGACTGGGAAGCAGATGCTCAACTGGTGTAAGATGGGAAATGTCACTGACAAGTGACATTGCTTTCTGGCTGCCTGAGGTTCTGCCTACCACTCAGGAGCACTCAAGGGCTTTCTGAGACTTTTATCAACCTCCCTTACCCTTTAAATGAAGAAAGTTTTTGGCAGTAGGGCGTGGGTCAAGCTTTCAAACCGCTCTTCAAGGGTTCAGTATTCTGTATTAATGGAAAAGATTAGGTACACCGTATTTAATACTGCTGTATTTACTGGTGAGGTGTGGATTGATAGGTATTGTGTAGGGACATAAGGAAACTGTGTTTTCCAGTTTTCCTTGCTCATTTGCTATCTCTCCATCATTTACTTTCAATTAAAAGATTAGTGGTAGTTTAGTTCAACCCCTATGGTATGAAGTTCCTGCTTCTCTAATTGCAGTTGAGGAGGGAGTAGGGATAAAGAAGTAATCTTGTAGGTTTGGAGAAGGAATAGCTATCTTCTAGCAAGTGATCTTTACCCTGAACTCTGCCATGGCCACTAAAGATTACTATTAAATGTCCCACAAGAAAATGCAGATTAATATTTGTATCTCAGTATAACCTACTGGAATAATACTTATGCATTTTAAGGGTTTAATTGAAGCTCGTTTGTTGCCAATGTATATACTTATTTGTTTTAGCGGAAATAACATCCTCTTAAAGTGAGTATTTGGCTAGTTATTTGGCCTGCCTCTGAGAGCAAATCCTCTGAAGGAGCTGCAGATCACAACACCCAGGCAAGCAGCTGCACACAGAAGGGTTATTTTCTTGGGCTTTCTTTTACCTTTTTAATCCTCTTACTCTTTTCTTTGCAGAATAGTGGGGGGTTTCTTACAGCTGCAGAATGGTCCATCCTTTATAGGATATATGACTGTTTCTTGAAAAAGGATGTTATGCCTGCAAATTGTCTAGGTCATTTTATAAGTAATATGGGTAATATATGTTTAAATCCTCACATCTGATTTGGTAAATTTAGTCTTACCAGGCCACCTGAACTTGGGCTAGTTAATTGGTGGAACTGTTTCCATAACCTTATTATATACAATGGGGCTGCTGCTTCTCTTTACTGGGGTAGTTTAGACAGATTTGAAGGAATATAGTGGTCAACTGTACTTTTTTTGTAAGACATGCAGGTGTAGATACAATGGGAAATGCTTTCACTGACTTTCTCGAACGGCTGGATAGGAAGCCTAGTTACATTACTTAAATGTAATATGTCAGCAGTAGCTCTAATTTTCTCAATGGTAGGCAAATGAAGCATTTGTTTCAGTGTTTGGCGTTAAGATTCTAACCCCACTGATTTCCTTGATTTATCTTACTCATACATCTGTGTCCATTCTTTAAGGCTGCTCATGTTGGTTTCATGATCATAAGTTTAGAAACTAAATTCTCTGTGATAACACAGGTGGCATTCAGGTACCCGAACACCAAAATGACTTTAGCTGTTCACTAGTGATGCTAGATCCCTTCATTCTGAGTAATTCAGTCACTTCCTAGGATGAAATATTAGAATATGTTATCTTCATACAAATGTACACTTCCGGGCGAAAAATAAGCAAACAAAACCCAAAGCAATATCATTAGTCCAGTCTCAACTCAGTGTAACTGAAAAACAGCAGCACACCACAGAACAGAAGTTCTCAGAATTATGCGGAAACTACACAGAAGCTATCAGGAAAGCTTAAGTTAATGACGTCCTGTTGAAAAGTGTCTTTTCTTAGAGTGCACTTACAGAACTACTCATCAGGCTGGAAAATAATAAAATAAGAAGGCAAGATGATAGCCAAAGCTGTTCAGCTGTGGGACATTCACAGAATACTTTAAATTCACACTTTATCTGACGCTTCTCATTTTTGATCCCTGTCTTTGTACATTAACCCCTTTGGGCAGTCATTCATGCACATTTGCAGAGTGACTAAGACAATGTCTACCTATTTCCAGATTTAAAAGCAATCCATATCATCACATTCAAAATGTTGTTTTCAGTAGAGATTAGTGATTAGCTTGCTTCAATTTAAATTTATTTGAATAGTGTTTGAATCTACAGCGGTGGTATCATGAAACTAAAGATTATGGCCTGAATAGCTCATTGCATGTGTTCTTTCTTCTTTCAAAAGCATAGGAGCCTACCTAAGTCCTCTTTTCTTCCTTTCAATTAAAATGAGATTAATCAGCTTAAACTCTTTGCTTCCTTATGCCAATGTGTCAAAAAAAGGTGCCATTAACTTCATAAACAAAGTAGCTTCTATATCAAGTTTCCTCCACCTTTGCCACAGTAAAGATGGAGCTGGGAAAGCCAGACTATTGCTAAGATTCTTCATCATGATATGGAAACTGTATCCCTGCCATCTTCATGGCACCACTCAAGTTGAAAAAGCTGGGCTTTCTCATGCGCCGGTCTCCATCTGCAATCATTGTGGCAGCACAGGGCGATGCTGCGGGGGAATGGGCATAGAGACCCTTAACCTTTTGCCATTGTGAGCCGGGTTATCTATACAGGGCGGTCTTGTGCTGTGCAGAGCTGCTCTCATGGGCCTGAGGTCAAAAGAGTCAGACTGAAGCTTCAGTGCGGGAATGTAAGCCTTCCCTCGCATGTGGCCGGGGTGGATTGCTGCCCCAGTGCAGCCAACCAGCTGCGGCTTTCGGAGCTAATGCAGCCAGTATCCGCTTGTGCATCTTTCCTTCATCCTTCACTTTGCTAATATTTCAGCATTTTTTTATCATCTCCCACTTTCTTATGAAAAAAAGTAGGTTGCCGAACAGTTTCTATTAGCTTTGTGCTCAGTAGTCACTATGGGGTTATTTCTTTATTAGCAAAATGGGGTAATGCCATTTAGTCATGCCCCCATACTGCTTTATAGTCTGGAAATATGAAACATTAAACATGCATGGAGTGGTATTAACCTTGTAAGCTCATCTGGGCAAGGATTGCATCCAGCTTTGTTTATTCTAAAAATAACATTTTTCTTAAAAAGGATTAAAGTTCCTTGAGTGCCTTCCTCCCCTGCCAAAGCAAACCCATAAAAGCAGAGATGCCAAGCAATGGGACATTTCTTACTGATATCCTTTCACAGCATATTTTCCTTGACAATGGCAGATTATATCTTTTCAAGAAATTTTTGCCTTCTTCAGATAAAGAAACAGAACACTCTGAATGTGTTATTCACTTTTGCTGACTATTACAAACTCTGCCTTAAAACCTAAAAACCACCAGTGAATACTGAGTCCTGACAGATGGTCGCAGCCTGTGTGCAGTGTGTTTGAGGATGAAGTATGAAGTCATACGTGTGTGTGTATGTCTGTCATGTATCTTCACTGGGTGTTTCTTGCTCACCCTTTAAGTATCAGCTTATTGAGTGATAAACAAAGTAGAACATGGAATTTACCTGGCTGTTTTCATTAAAAATTGTTTCTCATTTGCAATTATTGTACCGTTTTTCTCTTTGTGGGTTGCTGTGTTCTGAACTCAGGGTGAAGGGTTTGAGCACAGGGATTTGTTTTAAATGCAAAAAGGAGGCCCCAGACATGGTTTAGGTCTTCAGAGTGCAAGACAAACTTAGAAATTTGTGCAGCCACTAAAGCAGTTAAGTCTTGCTTTTGTTCATGTCTGCTAAAGGTCTGTATGCCTGCTCTGCTAAAAGGTGGAATACTGAAGAAATTCACAACTGCCTTTAAAATATATTTTATTAATATATACACTATGAACTATCATATCAGGGCATAAACAGAGCACCGAATGGGACTGCCAAAAATGAGAGCTGCTTTTTATTAACCACTAACAGGATGATTGCCAAAAACAGAAGTCATAATCATATGAGAGAACTTCAGCTCTCCTTTCATAAACTGATAGTGATATACTTTTTCTTTTTAGGCTTTTGTTTCTATGACTTTGTAGCACAAATTACCGCACTTCTGTGATGCTGTATGACTTACAATTAATCTTCTTGAATGAGAAATAAGAAGAAACTCCACTTTTTACTGAGAGAGGACTTGGAATGCTCTGGCCTGCCCATATCCCTTTTACCTTGCAAATGATTGATATCACTGTGGTTTCATGCAGTGAAATAATCACTTATGGAGGAAAATGGGCTGTGTCTAAAGAAATACGGTCTGAAACGATCAGGGTGTAAATAATACTGTGTTTGTCATCAAGCGTGACTGGGAAAAGGTCACGTTATGCCAAGATTTGCTGTAAATTGTTTGGATTTGGATTTGGGTTTGGGTTTACAGTTGGCAAGCTCGACAAGGTTTGGAAAACTAAGGGTGGGAAGCCACCCTTAGGGTGCACAGGTGAGGGGTGGCACAGAACAGTAATAAAGATTTTCTCCTGATCAGAAAAGTTTCTGTAAAAACAAGGTTTTGTTCTCTTGAGGAAAGAAGAGTATTATATTTTCATTTTAATCAACAGTTAAGTTACTGTTATGAGGTAGACTTAAACTGGACAGCAATGTAGTTACTGAAATATTTCCCTGTGAAAGGAGGGAATGTCTTGTAGTGGTGACTGTTAACATTCTTTAAACACTGTACTAGCCACATTTTCTTCTGTGCTTCTAACTGTATATTCTCCAAATGGTGACACATAACTTTGCGGATCTGTTGTCATCCAGAGGAGCAAGGTGTTACTGATAGAATAAACACCCTACTCATTAACGTAGAAACTTCTCACCTGCATGCTGAAAATACAACCCATTGCAGGATGTGGAAGCACCATTACAGGACACTACTGCATGTTGCCATCACTGGCTCACTTTTCTAAACATGAAGGTGAGTACCATCACATTCAAACAGTAAAGTCTCAAACTGTATTTAAACACTTACTTTGTTACAAAAAATATTACAAACTGCTAGATGAGGGCATAAGAGAAGTGCTGATAAGATTGACTGAAAAAACTGGTGTGTTCTGGGTTTTTTTCAAACCAGTAACAGGATAATTGCCAGACAACTGCCTTAAGATACCTGGTAGATTTTATGAGAACTTGTAACATGTTACAACAATTCAGGTGACCTGTGGTTTTACTGTGCAAAACAGTAGAGAAAAGGACTAGAGCTATACTCAGAATAGATGCAAAGACTTGCCTGTATCAAATGGTATTAATTTAGTCACTCTTCAAACTGTCTTTTCACCTAGGTACCTCTGAAGTTATCAAATATTGTGTAACTGTGATGAGCAGAACAGTGTTTTAATTCTGTTGTGTAAAAACCCATTGCACAAGGTGAAAATTGCCTTCACCTGTCTTCAGAAATTTGCCCCTTGATAGAATCTTGTAGTAAATTGAGAATTTGGCTCATTGGAAATACAACACTAAAACTGGAGACTCCAGTTCATTAGAGATTCTCAGCTCTTATAACACCAGAGTGCTCTGACCCATAGTTCATAAGTTACTGCCAAATTTGGATTAAAACATAAAGAATATATTAGACAGACTATGTCTAAACATTAATGCTCCCAATGGATTTAGAAAGATCTATGAAATATGGTCTTTAGGTTGTTTACCCTGCATAGAAGGGGGGATTAAGGCTAGAAAAAATGATTCTGTGAAGTAATTTTGATCCAAAATCCACCAGAGTCAATTAAGATTTACATCGTCTTCAGTAGGCGTGGTATCAGCCATTAAGGCAGAGTGAGAGTCAACTGTTTAATTAGTATAATACAAGAAAAAGTTAGTTGTTGCACAAGTCTAACACTAAAGTTATAAATTACAGAAGTATACAGTCACTATTTGATGCCTCCCACTATTTCAGCTTTGTTGGTGTTTGCCATATATGATCATATAAATCCTTCTTTTACAGAACATTTATTTTGAGAATGTTTGATCTCTATTTATCATTTTTAATCTTTATATGGTCTGCACAATGCTCAAAAATTACCATGTTAACAATGAATTTTCACTTTTCAGTTACAATGTGCAGATGCTTATCTCCTTATGACACTTGTGGAATAAACAAGTAGCAGTGTTACCTGTCAAAACATAAAAACAGTGGGCACCTGAGATTTGTGTAAGTGCCATACAGCCAGCCCATGTTTTCCTCAGGTATGAGTTCAGTGGAAATGTGATAGAAAACAAAGCAAGAAAGAAGCAAAGAAGGAAGGAAGGAAGGAAAAAGAGGCCTCATGGTGTTGTGGTGCATGCTCAAGTCTCATCTTCACCCGCCTTACAGTATAAACACAATTTCTGCAAGTAGCTGAACAGGGAACCTGAGCTTGCCATGGGGCTGGGAAGCCATAGCCATGGCTAAACTATGGACCATTCCCAGAGAGAAGCCTTCCCTTGTTTTAGGTTAGGTGGTGCATGACTGGTGACTGTTGGCTGTATGAAAACTTTTGTATGCAGCTCAGAGGGTCAGAGAATCTGGCCACTCCTCCTCATCTAAAGCATTGAAACCAATGGAAGTTTTACTTGGAAGCTAAAAGTAGAGTTTAAGCCAATCTAAGATTGTGAATGAAAATGTCTTCTAAAGTATATTAGCCATTCTTCTCACTGAATATGCAAATTTGTTTAGTAAATACAATCTTTGTGTACATACTGCTATTTTCTAAATATTCAAGTAATGAGAGTTTATCATGATTCTTTTAAATGACTACATGACAGTATCTTTTAAGTGTCCCTTTTTAGGAATTGTTTTCTAAGGATTCAGCTTGAATGAAAACTTCTTCTTCTGGGGAATACCAACCCCAAGGCCAACGGGGCATGAGGAACCCAGTCTAGACTGTCTCTGAGGCGTCTTAATGGTATTTCCTAAGTAACAAATCTTTGCTCTCGATCTGATGTGTTCAGGTTTTACTGTGAAACATCACTTTTCCTTAGAGAAGTCAGACTCTTTTTCTCAATAAATTTTTCCCCAGGGTTAGTTGTTCTCAGGAAAATTTTGGTCAGTCAAGACTTTGGTGGAAAAGACTTTCTGCTGGAAAAGACTGTCTATTTAAAAAACTCGGACAATTTTTTTCAGCACAGTAAGGCTCACTAAAATATTTTGTTTTAATAATGACATGAATTTTCTATATTTTATATTCATCTGTAGCACTTAGACAAAATTGTATATATTTCCATGCTTTCAGTTTTCATGAAATCACTTATTTGGCCTAGCATAACTTTAAAACTTTCCAGCTTCCATGGATGGAGAGATCATTACAAATTCTTTTCCATTGATTTGGAAAACATTTTATTAATCCTAAAAAAAAAAAAAAAAAAAAAAAAAAAAAAAGTCTTCATCTTACAATAGTGAAGCTTTTGGTTTTTTGCAACTGTGAAATCTCTCTCTCTCTCCTCTGTTTTATTCTCCTCACCTTTGTAAAATTTCCCCAATTAGCATGGACAATTTACCACGCAAACCACCTATCCAACTGCATAATAATCTACTATTCTGTTTCACTCATTCATAGAGGTATCTCGCTTCCCACAGTGAAACCTAAGTTCCCATACAATTCCTGTTTCAGATCTTCTCCAGTTTGCATAATCTAGTCCACTTTTGCTCAATAACAACATGCAATTTTTTTTCTTTTCAGCAGAAATACGGGCATTTCACACTCACAATGACAGTGTATATAAATGCAGATTGGTGTCTCCTTTTCATTAGGTTGTATTCCCTTTCCCTCTCAGAAGGTGATTTCACCGTACCTAACCCAGCGATAAAGCCCTCTCTAGCCAAGGGGCGTAGGCAGACTTGAAGACTCCAGCTTCCTTTTCAGTAAGCGTGGAGTTTTTGCCCATTTCTTATTACAGAATATCATATGCTAGAGCCCAATCAAAAGAAGCTTATTAAATTGAATGGGATTTTTTCCATAGCCTTTTCTAGGTTTTGGATCAGTATCCACAGAAAACCGTCTAATAAATTATAGAGTAATTGATAGTCGATGACAAGAGTTTCAAATGCAGGCTTGCCACATAGCTGCCAGCACTGCCTTGAAGAGATAGGAGCTATATAAATCTAGGAATAATGAAATCATCCATTTTTTCCAGAGGCAAATGCAATCCAGAATTGAAGCTGTGAAACCACATCTGATACTAGACAAAGGGAATATTAACATACTTATGTTTCCAACTATAGGGGTATTTCTTGAATTGTGTGTTCTTATTCTTGCCTTTCAGCCAGCTTTTTTCAAACCCAGCTTTTCCAAGTGAAGCGCTGCACTGCACAGGTGAGAAAAAGCTGATGTAAATAGCTTTAGTGGTAGTTCATGCAGCCAGGCACCAAGGCTTTGCTGATTTCATGGGTGTCTGAAATCCAGTGATCTCAGAGGCAGAATATAGATATTCTGTTGCTAATACTACTTCATTCATCATCCTTTGTCATTTTGAGTCATTATTTTTGTGATACCTGCTTTTCTGGAGTTCATTACTTTTTTGTTGGGCTGCTACTTTTATCTTCTGAAAATGTTCATTAATATGAAAATATTTACTCTGAAAGTTCAAATATTTGTGGTTGCATATAGCAACATATTTGTACAATTAGACAAAAGAATGACAGCATCGCAGAGTTGCATAAACTGTTTATAGTGATAAATCTTGTATGTTGGATCAGGGTTCCCACTTTTATGCACAGGAATTCATGCAAACATTATAATACGGATGTATGAAAATTGGAAAAAATTTAAAATGAAAGATTAAGGATACACTTTTGTATTAGATTTGATGGAGCAGATCTGTTTTTCATGCCTAGTTACTTTGATCTTTAAAGGATTGCTCATATTACCAAAATATGTTTACAGAATCAGGACTTCTCCCCCAAAAAAAAAGTAAAAATTACCTTGGGAGAGTTAAAAGACAGTTACTACACATCAGTTTTAACTTGTAAGGGTGCACAGCCACACATGGCAAGTGTCATATTATACACATGAAGTGGAATTTGTGGATATTCTTATCATTTATGACCTCATTTCTTGAGAACCTCTGCTCTGCAGCAAGTCAAAGAAGGTAAGTTCTATTACATGATGCTACCATTACACACAGATATGTATTTCATCATTCAGTAGGTGAAAAAAAGAATAAAAACTACAGAGAATCAATATGAGTGTTGTAGAACCTTTTAATTTTCATTACGATTTTCTGTAGATATTTTTGTTTCCTGAGAATAGAAAGCTTACCGAAAATGAAATAAACATATTCTACCACAAGTAAAAGACGGGGCTTGATTGATAACTTGTCCCTCTTTTTTTTTCCTTTTTCTTTTTTTCTCCCTAAATAGTTGTTCACCCATTTTGATGAAATTATCCAAAATTCTATGTAGAGCAAAAAAGATGGTCAAACCATCCCTTGCTAAGTGCAACGACCTCACAGGTTTATGGTCCTTAGGTCTCTCAAAAAGAAAAGGGCAATAGGCTTTGAAGCAACCGTGAAGAAGGGGGGGGGGGGGGGGGGGGGGAGAAGCATAACTGAAGACCATATACAGACACTGGATGGTGCACCAATGGAAGGAATGTAAAAATCGCCATTTTATTATCATAGCGGTGTAAGACAAGTACTATGATATAGACAAATTTGTGATGCTTTTGGGGCATCTGACCTCCTTCAGTTTCCATGGACTGTGACTTTAACAGAGACTTAAGGCAGCAAACATTCATCTTGAGAGATCCCTATTATAAGATATGGATTGAACAATGTCAGCTTGAATTAAACTCATGTGATGAAAACACCAGGTATCTAAATTACATCCTATTCACTTGCTTAATTTGTTTGTATGACCTGTAAAGTGTATTTTTATTTTTTTTTGTAAAATACAATATAAATGCCCTGGAGCCCTTCAAAAGGAGATTAAGTCCATGCTTAACTGTAAATGCTTTTGTGGATTTTAGTCAGACCCTATAATTTATGTGATAGTAAGTTATTTTATGTACTATATGATTATTATAGATTGCTAAAAGAGACACATCTTTAAGAAAATTAAAAATAAATGAAAAGGTTATTTTCTTAGTTGGTGGCAGACATTCAAAATCTGCTTGTAAATGAGTGTATTTTTAAAACAAAATACAAAGGATCCCTTTAAGTATATGTTTTCTTACCTTGAGGCTTAGACTGAAGTTTTTGTGTATGATTTGTTGATACAAAGGTTAGATCTGGCTTAAAAAATGGCAAAGTATCTTTACGTAAAGTCCAAATACGTCACTGTTCATACACTACCCCTTTCTAAGACCTTGCAGAACCCAAATCAAAATGTTTATTTAAACCTGTTCCCTCACTTCAGAAAGCCAAAATAAGAAATACAACAAAATTCAAACCGCAACACCTCAGTTGGATCTTTTTCCATGACGGTCAGGCAAAAAAGCTGTTTCCAACATTTTTACAAGAAACCAGAACTCTTAGCTTATCTTGGTACATGGTATATTTCCATGAAAAACTGCAGCCTCTGTAAATTTTGTTTTATATGTGTGCTCTCTGTTTGTGTATGTATATGTATAACTTCACACAAACTGTGTGAAAAGATACTGCAGGTACATTGTATGGGAGGTGTGTGTGAATGCTTGAATTATGACCAAATGGTCACTATGCTGTAGTTAAGGTTGTTTTCTGTTTATAAGAAAAATTGTTTAGCTGATGAAAATTTTCAGAATATAACATTAGAGTTTTTAAAGCAACAGAAAAAAACTCAGCTAAGCAATTAAAATTTCTTCCTCAAAATTTATCAGTTTAAAATTATACTTTCTGAGTATCGTGGTGCTGTCAGAAATGGTTGAATGAAAAAAATTTCTGGGTTATGACTTATGTCTTCAGTACAAGCCGTGAATGTATGATCTGTGACACTGCAACACCTTTTTTCAAAAATGGCTTTTCTTCAGGAAAATACTTATATTTATGCAATCTCCCTAAAAGAAATGGAAAATTAAGTAACAAAAACGTGCAGTTATGGTTCAGCTAAAGTTATTCTACCTAACAAATTGAACCCAAGACCTAAGAAACAATAAAATTAAACATCATTCTACATTCAACTACCCAAGAGAAGTATCTCACCAATAGTAACCTTCATATGCCATCTCAGAGCTGTGCTAGGAGGGAACTCATTCTTCAGCAGTCTGCTGCAATCTAGAGCCATGCACAAGGGATGCTATATGAACTAAATTTTTCAATTAATTTAAGGGTAGTAACATCCTGGTTTTGTCTATCTTCATGAAACAGACTTTTCTGGGGGGAGTCGTGGTGGTGGTTGGCTTTTTCTGAAGGATTGTAGTGATGGAATTTTTTATTGATTTTGGATGCGGACTCTGGTTTCTTCCAAAGAAAAAAACCCACCCCATAGTCTAGAACTAGATCTCATGTTTAGATCATAAAGTGCTGAACATAGATATATTCTGCTTTGGTTTGGACCTGGCTTTGTCTGTTACTTTCAGGGAGCATAAAATGTTTCTGCTTTTAGGTATTTGCTAGCTCCTTCCAGAGTTGATTTACGTATACAACTTATATCCTCCCTTCCCTGGTTTTCCTGGCTGCCTCTATTCTGTTGCTGTTTTAATTCAGAGTGTAAATTCTTCAGTGCAGGGACTGTTTGCTTGCTGGGTGTTGGTAGAATGCCTAATCAACAGTCATGCTCAAACCCAGCTTCTTGGCACTCCTGTAATTCAGTGATAAATGGGAATAAGGTACTAATCTGGAACCTCAGAATCTTTAAATTGCAAATATATACCTCCTAGATACAACATCATGAACGTAGCTAGTCTTATCATCTTATCTGGGTTTGGTTTATCTGTGTCCCTAAACTCTGAGCTTATGAGCATGGGTTCTCTTGTTTCCTATAAATTGTTGAGATTGAATATCATTCTGCAAGAAGTCACTATCTCTCTGAAAAGACGAGCTAAAGTGGGAGCTGCCTAACCCTTCTTAGTCAAAATCAGCTCCTTTGATCTTAAACAGATGAGATATTTGGTCTTTTTAATCTCAGCTATTGACTGAAAGCTGTTCAATAACTGCTACCAGAAGCTGCTACTGCAATCAGCTCTGGGAGTGCTGGGGATGCTCATGTCTTCTGGTGGGACAGCAAAGGCCAAAAGAGACAATAGGTCCATGTCCTGAGATGTATTCAAGTCAAGAGCCTTACGATACCCTATGGCTAGCTTCTCTGCTGATACAAAAGGATAAATGTCTGTGAAACTCAATACACTTTTGCCTAATTAAACATTGTGAAATTTGGCCTGCAGTTTGCCAAAAACTGCTGATCTACCAGAGGAGGTTGTCCTCACATTGGATTTTTACTGGTATGTCTTTGAGCCTGTGTGCCTTAAGTTTTAAAGTATGTGAAGTTTATTTTATTGAAAGGAATACTTATGGTGTATAGTGAAAGCATTTGGCTTCTGACTTCTGGCTTTCATTCCACCAGTTCAATCATGAAGTGGTTAAGTGTTATTTATAGCTCTTAGACATTCTTTAAGGATGAACACATCTACTGAAAAAACAGTCTTGGTGCTTGTGGGTAATTTATAGCAATTTTAAAGTTAGGAGAAAACTGTGATCTCATACTACGGGCTAAAAACCTGTCCATTCATTACTGCATGGCAATGGAATTTGGTTGAGAGCTTGACATAATCTGAGGAAGCTGAGGTTCACAGTATCCAGGTACAACGGAGCAGGGAAAGGCTCAGTTATGTTGTGTCCTAAGGAATTACATAACTTTTCTTTCTCCCACTTCTTTTTAATACTAGACACAAACAGAGGATCAGGGAAAAAAAAAAAAAAAAAGGACCTTTTTTTTTTTTTCAGTGCACTCCATACATTCTTTAATTTAATTAAAAAAATGAATTCCACCAGTGTTGGAATATGTCAGTTTACAGAAAGCAGTAACTCTGGGTTTCAGTAAGATGTTTTTATATTTTAAATCATAGACTGTGGGGGTCAGAAGATTTTTTTTTATACCACAATTCATTAGCTGTAATTTGAATACACCTTTACATCACTATGAGTGCACAACAAAATCCAGTCTTGGTCTGACATCATTAAAAGACAGAAAACCCATCACCTCTATTGTGAAGCTGTCTCACTGCTGACATGCTGCTTTGCCTTAGTTTCAATGTCTGGTTTAAGTGCACAGCTACCTGTTTTAAATAGACCTTTCCTCACTGGATTAAAGAGCTTTTCAGTACATTTAGTAATTTCTTCAGATATTCATACATTGCAAGTCATCTTCCTGTTTATAAAATAGTGAGTGAGCTTCTCACTTTCTCATTGTAAGGCATCTTCTCCAACCATTCATTTCCTTTTGTGGGTTTTTTGCTTTTTTAGGGTATTGTTTTTGCCTTTTTTTTCCTTTTTTTTTTTTTTTGAGTTTTGGTTTTTTTGTTTGGTTGGGTTTTTTTGGTATTTTTTGGGGTTTTTTTAGCTAAAATGGTCATTCAACATATTTTTTACATATGGGCACAAGACAGCAGAATTTGTCTAACCATTGCCATATGCTGAGGTGAATTAATCCTTACTTTTTATTTCTTCTCATGAAGCCTAGGATTGTCTTTCCCTTGTAGTGGCAGGAAACCACAGCCACATAGATGGGCAAGCAAGGAGTTTATCACTCCCATCCTGCTTTGTCCTTAAAACGCATTTCTTTGAAGCCACAGATCAGTCCAATGGCCAAGATTGGCAGATTTCCCCCATTGGCAGTTCCCTCATTTTTCAGGCAGGAGAGACCCATTCAGTGCTAATAGCCCTTTGACTGCTTTTTCCACACTTTCTGGGCCATTTCCTACACTCCAGGCTTCTATGACCAAATGGAGGGTCTAATTCACGTTTCCTTTTACAAGCTCAGTGTCCATAAAATGAAATGGAATTATTAACTGGACACATGTGCATTCCTGAAACTGTTACCACTCTCAGTTTTGATTTGTCTGTCCCTGTCCCCCCCTCCCCCTCCATTTATGTCCTTTCTGTAGAAATTCCAAAGTCTCTTCACTTTGCTTTATCTAATCTCTTCTCTTTAGCATTTGGTGGATTTATCAAACAGGGCTGACAGAGTTTGTGGAGAGATAGCTTGATTTCAAACAAACGAACAAACAAACAAACATTATTAGTAGTAATCTAAATAAAGATATACATAGATACAATTTATTTTGAAAGAAGAAATTCTGAAGAAAAAGTTCCTGATTTAGACACAGATCCAGAAAAACACCGAAGCACACATATAACATTTTTTTTAAAAATAATTTTGTTGGCTTCAGTACATTGCATACACTTGAAGCTAAGCACAGGCTTCCATGTTTTCTCTGAAATTTTATATTGATTAACTCTGCATTCTAACCTGGACTGCAGTACAGTTGTTCAACAATAGCTATTGAATAACAACTATTATTATTCAATAGTTATTCAACAGTTACTATTCAATCACTATTACAGGATTTTTACAATTACTTTCAGCTTATGGTGATTGTATGAATATAATATATAGCCACAGAGCAATATCTTTCTTTTCGATCTTCAATGATTTCCAAATTAAAACAGTGCTCCAAGAGTTTTCTTTATTAAATAAAGTTTGAGGGTTTTATTTTTTTACATCTCAGGCAGTGCACTGTGATCTGGCAGTACCTTACTTATAAAGAAAAATTTTTCAAGAAAAGTAATGAACATTTTCACTCGGTAGTGACCTCTGTTTGCATGACTGGGGCTGTAAACTTTATACAGTTTAAGTTAGGGTTACTTTCCAAATTTGTATGTACAGTTTTTAACATAATGAAGCCTTGTTTTAGCTAGAGTCCCTAAGTACTATTTTCATGCAAATAATAATAAAATATATGCCTAGATAATGAAATAATTCTTTTGTGAATCAAAATGGTGTATTTATGTACTCCTAGAAGACTCATTACACAGTTTTATCATATTTTTTATTATTGCTTATTTGGTGATAAAATAAAAACAGAATAACAAACATCAAAATAATAACAAAAAAACCCCAGTGCATAAAAGTGTGGTGATGTGAATACCTGCTATGGCTGATATCGTAAGTCACTGAAAGAAGAAGGCATGATCACACATAAAAAGCATGTAGAATTTTTATGTCATACTTCCAATGTCATGGCTTAACAGCCTCATACTGTAAGTTACAGTCTTATCCTGTAAGTCATAGAACACAATCAATTTAGGTGTGAATCAATAAGAAATTTTGTTGCTTAGCACTTCGCATGAATGACATATATCAATGTCATTAATATTTCTGGTTACAGCTGGGGACTGCCTTTGAAATTACATAAGGTTCCTAATTCTCTGAGGCTTTGATTCTTTGCATTTTCCAATCTTAAGCTTATCTACTGACCTATAAAAAACATAATTACACAGATTATTATGAATGGAGTACTACCTATGTCTTGATGTTGCTTCTGCATCTCCTATGATATGGAAATAATCATTGATATTTTGATAGCCTGGTTAATTTTTAAATTAAGATTTGACCTTTTAGACCTGTTGCTGACAATGGTGCTTACTGTAAATCCTGTTTAAAGCTCATTCTGATTTGTAATGAGCAAATACTGGGAAGTAGTCAGGGGTTTTCAGAAAGAATAAAGTGTTCAATTTCAAATTGAGCCACTTGGAAAGGATCCTCAAAGGATACATTTCACCAGTGATGATGCACTAGATTATATTTTGTTTTAATTATCAACATTTTGTTACTGAAATACAAATAAATTGTAAAGGGAGACGTGATCTCCTGTTCTGAAAAATAATATAGAACATTTCTTTTAAATCCTCCTCTGAAATATTTCCATTAAAGCTATCTGTTTTGTTAATCTTGGAACATTGGGATCTATCTGAGATAAATAAAATAACCTGTTTTACTGCTATTCTTTTTTCCTTTCATTTAAAGTGTCTGAGGCAATTTTATTTACCCTTTGCATTAATGTGCAGAGATTCTATTTACAAGAGAAGGTACAAACTTCTCTATTTATTTGACATGGGCATACATGTACTGTACGTTATATAGCTATAGGATTCAGTTTAGTACTTTAAAATCCTTTTAAAATCTCTCCAGGCTGTGCAGCAGGTTTGATGCTATTAAACAGATTATATGAGGTGTCCATGCTCACTGGGAGCCTGTGCTAAGTTGCATCTTCAGCTTTTAATAGATTGATTCTGGATCTGATTATCAGTTTGGAAAAAGTGTCATCAACTACTTTCTGAAAGAGACTCTCCCTTTCATGTGATCTGCTGAAACTTAAATTCTGTTCATTCGTTAATTACTTTACTGAGAAATCTTTTGAACAGCACCAGCTAAAACTGAGTGGTAGCTGAAAATGTTTGCACTCAGGAAACTCTTGTGGATTTGATAGGCTTATGTGGTCAATGAGAGAGCTCACTAAGCTAAAAATAAAGTTGCTAAGGTTATGAGACTCTCATGTTGTGCAAAAACCACACCTGCCAGTTGGAGAAGTTCCCTTCCACACATGTGCAGAGCCTAGGAGAGATCTTCTGACCAGGGTTGCATATTTTTGGCATGTTGATTGCATGTCCAGTAAGACATTGACAATGATGGCCTAGCTACAGTAGATGCATGGTCAGTATAGCTGACTAATAAGTTCCTGAGTAGATAATGTCTCCAAATGGAGAGAGAAAAGAGGTGTCTTTGTCAAGACAGTGCTCCAGGAACACCCAAAAGACATGTTTAACTGCTTACAATTTAGCCAGACATTTCCTCTGCTCTCTTAGCTGAGAACAGGGAGTGATGAAACACCTGCACGAAGGAAGCTGTGAGATTCTTTGGATATCTCTTTGATTTTTACTTCCATATATATAATCAATATCTATACCCAAAGGAACCCAGCATCAATTCCTAGTCACTGAGACCCAGGCACTTGCCCTGGCTAAACTCTGACTCCACATGGAGACAACACATAGACAAAACAAGAATGTCCTCAGTCAGGGACAGGCTAAGTGAACAGTGACTTCAGTAGGGCAGCACCTCAGTCATGAGTGACAGTGTGAATTACCTGATAAAAGCAGCTTGTAGCACATTGTCCTGTACAAGCACTGGTCAGGCTTGACTAAGTTCCCTCAGCTGGAATAAACTCAGCAGGATAACAATCAGTTATTCAGAAAATAGCTAATCACATTTTATTTGAGAAAAATATGCTAAATGATATGAAAGGTGCTGAGAGACTAACTCATGAAAAATCACATGAGGAGAACATCCGTTAGAAATTATGCATACCTTAGTGATCATTTTATTGACTGATAACTATAAATAAGAACATAGTGTAAGAATGCACATGCCAGAACAACTCAATGATTCATGTAACCTGGTATATTGCCTCTGGTAGTGTTGCATACCTAAATATTTACAGAAAGATGATATGGAGACGTAATTATAATAACTACCCATATAAGACTGAATTCTGCCATTGTAGGTTATAGTGAATAGCAGCATACCTCTGTGAGTAGTCTGTCTGGTTCTAAATATGCAGTGCTGTGCAATGCAAGAGCGATAGTTTTGCAGCGGAGGGAAAGGAAATACCTTTATGACCTCATATTATCCATTTATACTCTGAGTCATTAAAATGATTGCTTCTTATGAAAGTTATCTTTGCTAGTAGAGGTATATGTCGGCAAATACTCCCTCTGACAATCAGTGTGCTTTGGATCAGACTCAAAACATACATATTATTCAAACGTAACTTTCCTTGACTCCTACTGAATTATTTGCCCCCAAAAGAAAACATCTGACTCTCCATAAAACTGCAGTCAGTGGTGAAATTCCTGTCAAGTACTGCAGGTCCAGCATGCTTCTCAGGTTAATTGTAAATTACACGTAATATGTTATGCAAAAATAAGATTCTGTACTAGTAGTTTTCAACCTGTGGTCCACCAGTGAACAAGGAACAAGAGTCTATTGTCAGTAGATTAAATTTATTACACAGTGTCCATTCTGTCAATGGAAAAAATTAGGGGATCTACAAATAAAAAAAAGATTCAACAACACTCCACTCTGTCCACATGTGTAGCATCTAAACAAGTTGACTTTCTGATTGTCAGTTTTAATTATAGAGTAACTTTATTGTTGGCCATGGAAGTTATTTTCTGTAAGTGTCAAGGGACTCGCTAAGAGAAAAAGAAGAGGAGTGGAAGAGAAGTACAAAGACCAGATGAATTTCATAAAGCTGCGGTTCACTTCATGCCCACATGTCTAGGTTTTCTGTCTATGGAAATGAAGTTACAGTAGGGGGATGATTCATAACAGGGTCTTGCTCTGATGTGACAGTAGGGATGTGGCAGGACTGTATTCCCTGATCAGGGAAGTAGGAATTGCTCCCAGGTCCTGCAATTTAGATTTAGATGAAAATATATCTTGCTATAACGGTTAAGACAGTAAACTTCATCAGTCCAACCAGTTTAATCCACTTTTGCTCAAATACTTTGGTGGCTAATCTGATTCAGACAGTGTGTCATTCTATTTCTCAATAATTTTATTTCAGTTAACCACATTTTGCTAGTCAGTATTTGTTTTTGCAACCATAGTGATGAAATATGTTTATTGGCTACAGATACAAGAATACTAAGCAGGTGTCTAGCTTTGTCAAATTTCAGTAATAAAGAACATCTCCTGTCCACGCTACTAATAACTGAAATTTAAACAATATAACCCTTTGTTTCTCTGGTATCAAATCATAAACCTCTCAATTTGGAATCGGCCAAGAAGATATGAGAATATTTATCTGCAGTTCAACATCTCTTCCAGTATTTTGCTATTAATTTTGTCTGATTTTTTAGAAGATTGTTGCAGTTAGTAAGTAACTGTAGTTTTCCTCTGCTGGTCATACCTCCATTGGATTTTGTGTCTTTTGGTATAGGATGGTATCAGTGTAAACTGTTATGATATGGTTATGAGAGTGACATCTGATACTTCGGGACACTAACAATTGATACTTAGGATATATTTGTTGGCTAATTTTTAAGCTGGTATCGTCCTTCAGTGCTGTTGAAAATATCCTTATAACCAAAGTATTCTCAGGTTCAGAGAAGGTTACTTTCATTACAAAAACCAGTTATCCCCTATCTTGTGTTACAGCAGAGGTAAAAAAGGAAGACTTATTTGGCTTTTATTTTTGTTTTTGAAAACATGGGTTTTGTCATTCTTTGATTATATCTCTTTTTACCTTTTTTCCAAGTAATCATAGACTTATGAAAATTGTTTAATTTTTAAATTTGTCTTAGCCATTTTAGTGTTGCAAAATGTTGTATCAAATACCTCTTAAAAACTCTGACAAAGAACTTTAAACTGTGTTGCCGAGGAGAGAACATTCTGCTCTACTCCTGCACATTTACATAATCCAACCACCCACAAAGTATTTAGACACACAGAGTATTCATAAACCCACAGTAATGATCTTTCTGAATCCTTTCTTATTCCTATAATGTACACTGAAGGTGTTTGGATCTAAAGGAATTACTTTAAGGGGAAAAAAAAATAAATCAGTACTGCATTGCCTAATTTCTTTTTTTATTTTTTTCCACATGGAGATTAATATCTTGCTTGTCCTTCTGATTCTGATGGAGAATGAGCTGACTGTTTTACTTAGGTACCTGCTGGTGTTTTAGTTATTTTCTTCCTGAAACTCTAAATGTTTTTTATTAATATTTAAGAATTTTAAACTTTTCACATGTATTTACAACATTCATGGCTCACCATATCAAATATTTACCCGAACTATTGTGTTTATTGGTATTTCTTAGACTCATCTTTATGCCAACCTGCATGGTTTTGCTAGTAAATACTGTCATGATGGTGATCACAGCTTTTAAATCTGTGTTAGCATATCAAATGACGTTTGTGCCTGTACTGGAGCTTGGAACACCTCCATTTTGAAAACTGGCTATTTATTTGTACTCTGTGTTTCATATGACTTAATCAGCTTTTAATCTATAACAGCATTGCACCCCATGGCTACAAATGTTTTGAACTACCTCAAGTGGAAATGTCCATATACTCAAAGTTCTAGATATTTAATATCTCTCTTGTCTTCAGCAGCCTTTCTCAATAGCATTCCTGCTGACAGAAATTTGGCCTAAGACCAGAAACAGATACTGAATTCTCAGAAGGAAGTCTGTATTAAAAAGGAGGAAGCTGTGTGACAGAGATGACCTTACTGATATGTTTATCTTATAATGCTTCTTTATTTCCCTTTGACTCTCCTACTTCATTGTAAAAGATTCAGAATTGAGACCATAACATCTCTTTGTAATTCTGAGCAAAACTCTGAAAAACTAGTAAGAAATAAGTGTCTATTATGAAACTAACCCATAGCCAGTAGAAACCAGTGAGTGAATACACAGGGGTCTGGCTATGCAAAAGGCTATAGATATCTCTTTTAAAAGCAAACTAGCAGTTAGTATTAGACACTCACATCTACGCTTGTTAGTACATATTATTAAGGAATTTTGTTTAACAAACTCATCAGTTACAGTCACCTGACCCATGTCCCTTTCCTGGAGAAGACCAATTACAAATTTTCTTGATGTTTAATATTCTCACAGCACAGTTTTTATTCAGTAAATATTGGTTATGTGATTGAACTGTTCATCCTTATGGGACATGGAATATTGGATTAATACAGGAATATTTTTTAATCCCTTATTCATATTTGAAAAAATTTCCTGCCTAACAGGGTTTTAATTTGTTTGTAGACATTATATTTCTTAACAAGTCAAGACAGAAGATGCTGGAATCTTGCCGTTCAGAGACAAAGAGATCTCCAAATGACAACATACTAAGAGAACATTTGAAAACAGAGGCATCTGTGTTTGACTTTGAGCATCTCTATTTGAACATTAACCAAACAGTCTTCAGCAGATACATATATCTCTATATATGAAGGTCATCTAGTTTCCTTTAGCATAGCTCCATTGTGCATAAGGAAAATCAGCAAAAAAAGTTATTGGGAGTAGAGATATCTTCATGATTAATTATTTGATATGACTGACTCTACTCACCTATATAAATGACAGAGTGGAAATCGAATGGAAATGAGTTACAGAACTGCCAGATATGGCAGTGACAAAAGTAAGATCATCTAACCAATGTAAAAGTAGAATGAACTAAATGTTTCAAAAGTGTTAAAGTATTGGTAACATTTCTGAATTTCTAACTGCTACATTATCATCAGTGTACATATAACTGTTTTATCACAGCATCAAATCAGCATTTCAGAAAGCCCTGACTACCTTTTAACCAGGTGGGGAGAAGTGAGAGGTAGTCTCTAGTTTATGTCTGAATATTTTTACAGTGAGTATCCACAGCTGGCAGTCTTGCTTATGGTCCTTCATCTTAGTCACTTCAGCTGTGGTTTAAGCTGTTTTATTTATCTTTTCCTAAGGAGATATTGAAATGGAGCTAGACTTGGAACAGTGGCTGATTATAATTTCAGCTTGGTTTCAATATTTGGCAGCCAAATATGAAGACTTTTGGAAACCTCAAAAAAATATATACAAAGGAGGCTACTAAAAACATTAGTCAATTGGGAAACATCCCCTTTTCCCAACCACATAGAATGGAATAAAGAATAACATGGACACGACTATCAGTGACGTAAATTGTCACTGCATCAAAGTTGATGATGAGACAATAACTTAAATTTGTGATCTGAATTATTGTTCCTCTCAGTTTCCTGTAAGTAGATACATTAAAAATCTTGTTAGAGGACATTTAATTTAAAATAAGAATGACATGTGCCCATGGAATTGACTGTACCATATTGAAGAACTACATGTGCTATTTAAATTTCATTGGAAAGATAAGATGCCAGTAAAATGACTGGAAGAATGTGATTTTATTTCTCCCCAGAAATAATATGAAATACTTATAGTGTAACAGTCCACTTGGTAGATTCCTAAAGGATAATTTCCTTTCTCTGTCTCTCTATAGTTCCTTCCATTCCAAGTACTGCATGCTTCTTTTATTTATTTTCCTTTTATACCACAAAACTTGACTGTCACTAGTTATATTTTGTTAGGATACAAAATAGTCCATTCAGCAATTGTTTTGCATTCACACCTTGCATTTCAAAAGAGGAAAAAAGTTACAGAAGAAAGTGCAGCTGAGGACAGGCAATATAATCTGTCTTGCTTGTATTGTATTTGACTCTATGGAAACTAACTGGCACTATTAATGAAGTAAGCTGCACTTCATCCTAAGTAAAGATGGCAGAATTTGAGTACTTTTGAGAGAAAGAGAAATGAAACTGGATAGATCATACTTATGAACACAACATTTTGAAGGTAGAGGATAAAGTAGATTTTCCTCTAGGTTTGAAAAATATTTAGCCTGGAAAATAAGATAGACACATAATTTCCTATCTCAGGGAGATAGGATGCCTTAAGATGCCTTAAGGCATGCTGAAAATACTCTCCAGCGCTTATCTCCCTGAAACATAAAAAAAATTGTCGTTACATAGAAGAAGGTATCTGCTTAGACATCAATACTGAAGACATCATTATGGTCCCTTTGTCCTTTATATCTAAACCACATGTCTTTTCTTTATCTAAAGGAAAGTCTTATACACCTTTTTCATTTTCTACGGAGCAGTTACCAAGAAATTCTTTATTTATTGCATTGATTTAAAGGACTAAGAGTGTGATTTTTATAGATGGGTTCCTACTGACTGGTGGCTGTTTCCAGAAACCACTGACCTTTACAAGTGAAAATACAAAGTATACAAATTATGCAAGTTGATGGGGGGATATAGGACACTCTGACTCTTGTCACCTGTAGTTGCATAACTCCCAGAACCTCCAGAGAGTCACTAGAGACAGGCTACGTTTGCGCTAAGGTGACGGACCCAAGTCCTCCTGGCATTCAGAGTAGAGGCCCAGAAGTGTGGACATCTCATATAACAATCCTGGTTCTGCTAGTGAATAATGAAATGAACACAGAACAGTCATTTGATCATTTAAGCTTAGTTTGTATTGACACAAAATAAGGCAAGTGTATGCGTATGTGGATATAGGTACAGCTATAGATATACGGATGAAGTTGAAAGGTTTTGGTTCTTGGGCTTTTTTGCTTTTTGGGGGGGAAAGAGTAAAAGCCTTAAAGTCTTTTGTTATCAGGCTTACATTTGTCAGTGAAATTAATATCCATGTCTATGCCGTTCCAGCCTCCCAAGAGCAATTCCCCAATAATGTGACAGTAGTGTCTACATTGGGTGGAACTGGCTCTGTTAATGCAAAGCTCCATTACCCTTTCCTTCAAAGTAAAACTGCTGTTATTTTTGTTGGCCACAATAAGACCCCACCAATACCTGCTGTTGGTTTTTTTTTTTTCTATTTCACAGAAACTCCATGAACTGAAGTTGGAAGAAAGACATAACTTGTAAGCTAACATCCTTGCATTACTGGATGTATACTAATATATATGTGACTAGTAGGACCGGTCTAGGACAACAATGCTGATCCAAGGATTCCTAACACGTTTTAAAATCTTAGATTCAATTTGTACTATTAACAGTGGTAGTGCAAGTTGGATGAATTCCTGAAGACTTAGCACAGTATAACTGGAAGCTATATATGGTCCTTATGATCCTTATCTTTTCACTTAACGAGATAGAGAATGTTAGAGCAACAATCTAAGCATCAACAATAAAGCTAGTTCTTGTGGGTCTTTATCAATTAAGACATTATGGATTTCACAATTTTTTATGTTATTGGACAGTATACCACCTCCCATCAGGATAATATTTAGCATAACTCATAGGATGAAATGGCCCTGAGGTGGAAGCCACATGCACGACCCCAGTGACACCAGCACCAGCAAGGGGCAGTCAGTCTCTCTGTATGGTAGACACCTGGTGGAGGGTGCTGGGAATGAGCCCTTATACCAACACCTCTGATGGGGCCACAGCATGCATGTGATGTTGGCAGTCAGTGAGGTGTAAATGGGTGAAGCTGCCCATGATGCTGAGATGTAAGATGTAATGGTGTGGAGTTTATGTTAAGTCACATTCTTGCTGATGTCCACTACCAGCCCACCGCCTTGGCTAGTGCACTCTCCTGGGGCAACTGCCCACAGCAGACAATATGTGCATTTGTTCCTGTTCTGAAACTGGCCCCTGAAAACGTTAGTTCATGCCATCAACACAGATGTCGGCTGTCACATGAGAGTCACTTAATCTACTTAGTTCTACCTGTCTGTGTTTCTTTACGTCACCACCAGTGTGAAGGACATAGAATCCATTAAGCCATAGTGCTTATATTCTGGTCTACATGTGTATAGGTAGAATCTATATGCCTGCAATTTTTTCAATGCTACATATGCATATAGAGCCTTATAGTTAGTATTCATTAATTTGTTCTGAGATTCTGAAAGATGCTACACAAAATAAACTTCTAGCATACCTTGCTCTGTTCTCTGTCAGCATCAAATTCTCCTTTGTTTCACCTTTGAGCAAAGAATGCTATGAAACTCCATTCTTTATGGCAAATTTCTATGTTTTGAGCAACTGCCATCCATTTTACTCTGAACTGCTGCTATGTCTTGACATTGTTTAATATGATAGCTATCTATTTTTTGATCCTTGGCAGGAACAGCTGTTCTTTATTATACAGAGAGGAGTAGCAATTCAAATAGTTATTCTATCGTTGATTTGTAGCTTTGTTTTAGAGGCGCTTCATTCACTTCATCAGTTCATTTGCTCCCAATTAATCCATTAGAATCATCAACAAAGGATTTCCCTTATTAATATATCTCATATGTTTGATTTATGGCCAGTATTAGTGCTATCACAGTCACGGAGGTAAAGGATTATATGTGTCTTCTATGGACTTTTAGTTTGCCTCATGCATTTTGCCAGCAGCTTTTATCTTACTCAACTGGACTGCAAGCAAGATAGCATGATGTAATAGATGACTCCACACACACTGCTAGTGCTTCTAGCCCTTTCTCATTTGGCTAGTTTTGTATCTTCTAGTTGAGTAAAACTGAAAGAACTCCAGCTTGCTTAGTTTAAGTAAATTCTGTAATGTTGAACTGATAAAAAATGCAACTTGAAAATATATTCTCATAAGAATTTTGGAGTTAGTTATATTCTGCAATAGACGGATGCAACAACAGTAGCATAGTCAGACTCTCAGGAGTGGATAAATGCTGTAGGTAAGTTTGCTGAAGAAAGATCAATTTGTCCTCTTTATGCATAAGCATTATGTGCTGTTTTGATTACCAATAATGTATAGATTTTGTACTTCATTTTTTAAATTCTTGTTCACTGGGAGGAAAGAATGAAAACATTTTGTCTTCTACCTCCACATTGAGCCTCTTACTAGTGGTAGAATAGAGATCTTTATAGCTACAACTGCAGACATAGAAGCTCCTGTTTATATCACCCGTAATACATCTCTCTGTATAAATTAATTATGAGTTGCTCTTATACACGATTATTCTAAAAAACAAGGGAAACTTGCAGGGGTAGATCATAAATTATTACAAACTATCTGTTAGGGAGATTTTTTGACTGCATACCAAGTGGTTAAATAACAGTTATCACCAATGAGTGGATGGAGGAAATGTACTGCGTCTGTACATGTGAGTCAGAGCAAAGCCGTTTTAAACAAGTTGGGTTTTCTCAATTCCCTTCAGTGTATTATCATCAGAAGGTGGAGTGACTGTGTCCAGTTATGGAAAAGAAGGCAGCATCCATGCAATATGTGACTAGTCAAGAAGATAACAATTTCTCAAGGATCATTATAAATAATGTAAACAGCAACATACATTTTCACAGTATTTTTTGTTTCTCATTTTTTATATGTCAGCATTAACAATGAAATTTAAATTGCAATAAAACAACAGAATTAGTTTTAACCAACAGACTGTCCAAAATTCAACGTTAAATACTCCATTAAAATACATAATAAAGTGAAACCAGGGAGGAAAAGAAGCTTGAATTAGAGGCTAAATTTAAGAGTTGGTGTATTCTTATGTCAGCCTCAAAGGATATGCAGTGTGTGGAAGGCCCTGCATTTTAAATACCAGTTTTGTTTTATCCATTGTGACTGAAGTCTTACTTACTTACATTTAGAGTGCAAAAATAGTATATACAAATTTTGAAATCTATAAGTAAAATAACAGCTTCAATCCCAGATTAGAATTCATAAAGTCCCACTTTTGTGTTTGGTCTGTTTCCCACTGACATCACTTGGCCTTTGTGGAGGTAAATGAGGTGGTGCAAGACTGGAGCTTAACTGGGAAACTACACCTAACTCAGCCATACTTCAAAAATGTTCACATTTTGAGAAATGAAGTGGGAGTTTTTCAGTGTTCAGCAATTGTTTACAGCAGAATAATCTTTGCAGGTTCTCTGGAAAAGGGTAATATTTTCTTTTTCAAAAATGTATTAAAAATCATTATAAGTGAGAAAGGTATTTTGGTTAATGGATGATGATAGAGTTGTAGTTTCCTCTCTTCTGCAGTAGGAAATATTAGGTGAATGGTCACTACTGAACTGAGAGAGTTCGTTAATGTGAATAAACCACAGCTTTTACCAAGGTTCAGAAATTTGTGCAGAAAGTATGTTGAAGTTCTTTATACCCGCATATAAATATCATCATTTGGGAGGTGATTATTTTACTGAAAAATGTGTTAGAAACATCTGCAATACATTGCCATAGCACCTTCACAGCTTAAAATAATTTTCTGATCACAAAGACCAAAAGCAGCAGGAGAACCTTAAGTTATACCTTTTCTGCAATTTCTAGACTTATCAGGCAGACGAACTACTTGTGTGTGCAGTGATTATTTGGGAGGCTTTTCTGTGCTCATCAGTCAAATTTAAGAGAGAAGAGGAAAGCATTTAGCATTTTTAAATCTTAATCATTACAATAGCTGATGTGCATACATGATGCCATGGCAATGACCTGCTACTGGGTTTTAATGGATTAAAAGTTTGGAAACATAAGGTCTGTCAAATAGTTCAGTGTTTGCAGAAACATCTTTACCTGCAGAGCAAAAGTGTATTTTTTTTTTCTTGGGAAAAAATACGCTGCAAAAAGCCATATATAGTTTGCTCATAAACACCAGACACTTTTGAGTTCCACAGCAATATAGTTATTCAGATTTGGAAATGGCAGTCAAACATGGATTGGCAGCCCTAGAAGTGTGTATTATATTAATTCATATCAAAAGGTGGGAAAAAAGGTTATGTATTACATTTGCTGTTATATAGCTCTTCTGTCAAATTCATCAGCATTAAAACCTGTCTGAAATTACAAACAAAATCATGCAATCACCCCCCGCCCTTTCCCACCCTAGAATCTTAAGTGATGAGAAAAAAAATTACGGTTTATCAAAATGTTCAAGAAACAGGGTGGGGAAAAGACTATAACATGCAGGCATCCATTCAAAGTAGATGTTTTGACCAAACATGGGATCCCTTAGGGCAGAAAGATAGGTCACGAAGTCTTCCTCAGGCACATAGTTTGTTCTGCAAGGCAAGATTTATGATTTTGTTGCCTGCTCCACTAACAAGATAATTTCTGTCAACATATCAAGTTTGTGGGTGAAGCAAGATCACAGCTCAAATACTCTGCTCTTGTGCCAGATGAGAGCTGATCCTAGACATGTGGCTTCTCTGCAAGAGGTATGCACATACATGCTGCTTCAGTCAAACCAGTATCAGAAGAAACCATGGCCACAGTGGCCGTGGCAGTGTCCTTTATTTTGTATAAACATATATACAAGCATTTAATAACATTAAGCTCATAACGTAGAACTCCTTATAGTTACGAGAACTCCTAATTCAGTTTCAGGGAGGCTATACTGCCAAGACAGAGGAGGTGTCTTGAGTGCCTCTGCTCACTGGTAACTGCATAGTTCACTCCTCTTGAAGTTGTTACTCCAGATAGCACTCACTGTGCCTATTTAAGTCATTTCTGGCCTCTACACTCCTTTCCTGAAGATTGATTCCCCCCACTGTAAAGGTTGCAATTAAACATGCAAAATACATCATTTATACCACAGATGAGGATGGGTTTGTGCTGAAATATCCAGCTGTGAACTGCAACAGCCAAAATGCAGAAACTCGGTCTCTTCTGTTGATTCTTACATGGAGGCTGTTGCCACTGGTCAGGTAGATGTAGGGAAAACATAGGTGGTGGGAGGCTGGACCCACACTTGATTTGAACAGGCTGGATTAGAGCTGGTATCCAGGTGAGAGACCAGCATGAACTGAGAGAAAGCCTGTTGCTGCCCGGCTGGACACACAGGGGCAGGAGAGCATCCTCTGCCAGAACAGCCAGGGCTGGACTGCCAGAGCTCATCGCATCCCTGCCGGGATCTTCACGGGTCTGCCAAGTCTTGAGGAGGCAGCCATACCTTATAATATCACCAACTGTTTCTTAGGAAAGTGTGAGTCAGACCAACATTTTCAAGCCTTTCTCACATGCAAAAAATTACAATAGAAAGCCTTTTTTAACATTAAGACATTTTAAAGGTAAAAGCCAACAAATTCCAGATCTTTATGTATATACTTATATATACACATATATATACATGCATATGTTTATGTACACATATTATTCATCTTCTGAAACCTTTTTGCTTGCCATCCATACTGTGTGACTAGCAAGCAGAAATGAAAGTATATTCTGTTCAGAATGGGTTTATTTTTCTGCCTTTTCACATGAAATCCTGACAATGTGAGACGTTGGTCCCCTTTGTGTGTGAGGAAAGGGTGAGAAGAGGCTTAGTCCAGATATTCAAATTTTTGGACAACATGCTGTCTTATAGCTTTAGCAGTCACGGAAGAATGCAACATGCCTAGCGATACTGGTCAGTACAATGCTAAGACTTAATTACATTTTCAGTAGTTCTTGTTTTGCTACTTGTTTTTATGCTTTTCAAATTCTGGAAAAGAAACAGTGTTCAACTACAGTGACCTGAACATGTTCGGACAGGTATTTTAACCTCACGTGCCTGCCTTGTTTCTCCTTGCCTTCACACTCCCCTCCATTCCTATATTCTTTTCTTTGAAAAATTACCTAAAATATAATAATAATATTTAACCATGAGTTTCAGATAAGATTTCTACAAAATTTTGAAGGAAGAAAGTATTCCAATTAACTTTCATTTTTCACTTTACCTATTATGTTATGTTTTAGAAAATTAATTAAAAGCTTCTTTCAAATCCAAAGTGGCATTCTCTTGTTCTATTTATATCTTCCAACAATTCAGATTGTTTTAATGCACTCCAAAGCCTTCTTTACATGGCACATGACGCTAATTAAATACCTGAAATGATGCTTGATAGCATTAATTTCACTACTGATTATAACAAAATAAACTTAGTTTGCAGTAGGCTTTCCAATAAATCTAAGTAGATCAAGAAAGAAAAAGAACGTAATTTCCTGAACATTTTTATTTATTTAATCCATATTTATTATGCCTTTACTTCCAGTGTGACCATTCTCTTAATATCTAATTCTCACTCCACAATTAGGATACAAATTATCTACCTACTATTGACTTCATATCAATCTGTCATCAGCTTTTGCCAATCAATCGAGCAAATTATTTTTGCATAGGGGTTTCAACAAGAGAATAAAGGCCAGATGCAGAGAGAGACTTAGCAGTGTTTGGCATTGCAGGAATGAACCTCTAACTGCTTAACACTGGTGCTGAATTCAGAAAACATGTTAGTTTCCCGGGCTCTTTACCCCTGCAGAGGGGCATTAGATACCTCAGAAGGGAACGAAGTCACTCACAAGTGGCAAGAAAAGACATGCAGAATTTACCCCTGGGAAGTGCTGAGCCCAGGAAAGACAGCCCACCTCTCTCCAGAAATGAAGTACTGTACCTCATGTCACAGGGAATACAGAACTGTACCTGTAGAGTTATAGATCCCCTCTTTTTAAAATGACGTTACTTTTTGCTTTTAAGACATCATTGGAGAAAGAGATATCTCTGCTTATTGCCATTGCTGGTCATTTTTACACATCAGCTGAACAATTGGAGAACATTAGGTGGCAAGAGAAACTAAGGCTTCTATGTTTCACTGCTTTACCTGAAAACAATGCTTGCTATTGTGTTCTGGGAAGAACCTAGTTTCAAGGTGTTTCAGTGCCTATGAGAATGCTTAATAAAGACAGGAAGGGGAAAGACAGGGAAAACTAGATTAAACTAAGTAATGAATTTATATAAAACAATAGGGAAGACTGCAAATAATTTTTCAGTTAAATTCTTAGTTTCCCTAGGTGACTGAGCAATTCTGCAAAATGTTATTCTTTTCCAATAATTTGGACATTCTATTACATGTAGTGAATTTTAAATATAATTTGACATTTTAGCACAATACTATAATCACACAGCTTTTTTGTAGACAGTTGTATCAAATGCACATTAACTATTTTTCCTGGATGAACTGACCTTTGACAAGGTTTGGAGCTCAGCTGATTCTTTCTCACATGACTAGATGAATTTAACTTTATGCTAAGCCCTCAGTCCAAACATCTGTCAGTCAGAATGGGAAAGAGCTAATAACTTAGGAGAAAAGATTTTGTGAGAGAGTAAATGGCCTAATTAACAGGGGTGGAAAAGAGTTTGTAGGACTGGGGGTCAGAGAGGAGAGGGCGTTTGGGTCCTTTCTGGGCTGTTGCTTTGTGAAGCTGAGATACTGAAGCTGATGACCTTTGAGAATGAAAGAAGCTAGAATTGAATCTGCTAGGGAGTGTTAGTATTGAAGTGAGACTGGCAGGAGAGGAAAATTGGGGACAGAAGGCAATATCCAGTTTAGTCTTCTGCTTTGTGTTTTGTCGCTGGTGGCCTGTGAGGGTACCATATGCACCCTTCTCACTACCTGCAACCTACTCACAAAATTATCCTCAGGTGAAATGTATTAGCAGAGGATTGGCTGTAGATGTCTTCCCTAGTCCTTTTTATAGCTTCATGTTTTGTGGTAAGGAAGAGATACTGTTTTCCTTAGTTCCTTTATTATAAAAATATTTTTTATCTCGGTAGCTGTGAGTATTGGCCAAAACCAGGGAAACTGAGGTGGGAAGTGATGCTCAGTCCAGGCAGGTGGGTTGCGGTTATTGCAATTAAGCTTCTCAAAACAGTCTTCTAATGTTTGTGGCTGATTACTCAACTTTTTCTTTTTACAGAGTGGTAAATCAGGCTACCCCTTAACTGTATGGGTAATGAGGCTCATCTTAATGAACCAGTGACAGAGGTTAGAATGGGACCAAGGTAATCTGGTTTCTATTTTCCTCTTCTTCCATAAACATTTAATTGGCAGAAAGTTTAATGAAGTCATAACTTTAATCTCTTTAATCCATTGTTTAGAAAAAGCAAAGATTAATTTAGCAAGGTAAACTGGCAGAATTTTTTAGCAAGTGGTATAGAAAGCTGAAGCTGGCCACATTGTAAGCAGAAGGAAAAACTGATTGAACTACAGTGTGTCTTCCAAACTAGTATAAAACCTGTACTTTGAGACTTACGCTGTTTTGTTATAAGTAGTAAAACCCAGAAACTATGAACTACAACTCAATGTAATAGGGCAGAGTGAGATAATTTTAATGCCATGAACGGTATTTTTTTTCTTAGATATAAAACAAGTAACTTGCTTTTTAAAAAAAATTAAATCTGTTGGAATATGTTGGTGTAGAAATGTCAAATTGAACTTTAGTAGCAGTCACAGATAAAAGAAGGGGTGTAATAGATATTTTCTACTCCCGAGTAATATCCCCAGATTAACTTCTGTGAGGAGGTTCTAGCGTTCATGATCTGTAACACTGTCTTTAAAATGGTTGTGTTAAAACTGATCTTGTCAAATTAATCTTGTAAAAAGGAAACTATAGAGAACAGATTTTTGAACTCTCAATCTAACATTTTTGCATTTAGTCTACTTGCATCTTTCTGCTCTTATTGTAAGCTGTGACTTGGGCCTTCTGGGTGTCTTAGCTAATCAGGAGGCATGCAATGAATCCACTGACTTTAAAAGTCTGCAAGAGGATTATTCATATCCTTATTCCTACTAAAAATTTCCTTGGAATTTTATCTGCTGATTGTTAAAGGAATTCTTATGAATAGCAAGATTTCTAATGGCAACGCTCCAGTACTTATTGATAGGAGAAAAACCATTTGGCTGGTTTTAATAGGTGTGGTGTACTTTAAAAGAAAATACCGAGGACTTCAGAACTGCCTATATTCTCGTGCATTAGTTGCACGGAGCAAATAAGAACACTTGGAAGTAAAGCATCCTAATTGTACAGGATAGCTTCAATGGATGTCTTGGCCACTTTCCTCTTCCCAGTGCAGTGACATCAAGGAAATAGCATTGCTTTTGGAGAGTCTGTGTTCTCTGAAGAGTTTGTGGCCTGGAACAGAATTGTGCACTCAACTGATAATTAATAGCAGTGAGTGTTGAAAACATTTTACATAACATAAAAACAAATGGAATTGCAAAAGTATATGAACTAATGATGCAGAAAAGAGGGTGGGGAAAAGGAAATTGTGTAGACAAAATTTAAAATTTACTTAAGTGCTCAATACTGGGTTGGACTAAAGGTCTATCTAGTTCAGTGTCATATCTTCAGTCCTGGCTAGCACTAAGTTCTTAAGAAAGTATGTATATAAACCAGGCATATTGAGAGTGTTTAATGTATGGATTTGTTTTCTCAACTTTAAACTGCTAATAGTGTAAGACCTTTATGAATGAAATGTTGTATTTAGACCAAAATACTCAGTAGCTACTGACGGACTCATTGTCTACCAGTCTAAACCTTTGAATCTTTTTATACTGTTTGCTACAGCATGTTGTGAAGGCCATGAATCCCCCAAAGGAATTATATGCTTGTGTGAAAGATGATTCACTCAAAGCTTTTAATAAAAGACCATGGTGGAAACTCCTTGACAATACAGGTCTGCCATCAACTGTTTAAGCCTGTGCTACTTGGCTACTTCAAAAGCTTTGACAGAATTTTGAGACACAAATCCAGCATTACTGCTAGAGGGATTTTTTTTTACTCAGTTTACATAGACTCCTGTTATTTGTAACTCACTAATAATATTACATTTCAGTATAACAGCTACTAGTTTGCCTAGGGATGTCAAGGTTTTAAGTTTAAGACTGCTGTTACGTTTGGCCCTTTTATTATTTTGGTAACAACACAAGCTCTGTGTGTGTGTGTTTTTCAAGGTTCTAGACTATGTTTCTGTCCCACACTTTCAGGCTTTTCTGGTATTTTATTTGGGAAAATCTGTAACATTCCATAAGTGCTTTTGTTTTTAAATTTCAAAATGCATATTCATCATTTAAGTAAGTTGTAATGCAGTCAGTTATTTGAAAATGTTTTTATTGGTCTTGACATTGAACTCCAGTGAGGAAGGTACAACTAATGGTATCTTACCATGCAAAGTAATGGTAATTCATTAACAGTTTGTGATCTTTCTTGCCAACCTCACTGAGCTGGCCTTTGTCCAGTATTAGGAAAATATACTGGTATAACATGAGGGTTGCTTGAACAGCTCATCAGAGGTTTGCTTATTCAGGATTCACCTGAGTATTTTCCCATAAGACCTATGGGCAGCAAAATTGACTATATGATACTGACCCCGGGCTGCTCTGCACTGCTCTTCAAGCAGATAAATGACTTTTTGCATTGGTCCAGGATGGGTAACATTTTGTAGAACAAAAATTATTTGCTAGCTTACAGAAACACCTTCTAGCAAAATGTTTTTAACAATCATATGTATCTTACACAGTGACATGCTTAGAAGTCATGTTCAACCAAAAGACCTGAGTGGGGTCTTTTGGTCTTTTTCTACTAGGTCCATTAGTACAGTACAAAATATTGAATTATCCTATTTCAGGACAAAGAGTTGCAGCCCTAAAAATAGTGACAATGAATGCTGTGAGGTATATCAGATATATGACTTAGCACATTCTTTCATTTGAAAGTATTTATTTGCTACAAAGTTAAAGAATTACAAGTACTTAAATAAATGAGAAACTTTGCACTAGTCTTATGAAAGTTTAATGAACACTTTATTCCATTAAATTATTTTGTATAGCTATATACTAAGTACCAGGTTGTCTTGTGGACTGCTTCCCCCACAGACCCTCCAGCAGTCTGTGCACGTGATTCATGATTGACTATCATCGTACACGGGGGAAGAGAAGAGCTGGGTGAAAAAAGTAAGAATTATTTTAAAAAACCATTTAAAAAGGACATCTCAGCCACAAAATGTGTGCCCTTTAGAGCATGAGTAGTGGCTCATTTAAGTTACCATTTCACACTTGCTGACAGATATGAAAAAGACATTTAATGCAACAGATAATACCTATATTTTCAACTCTTTTCTGGATTCAAAATGCCTTTGAAAACATTCTGCTAGTGTTCTGTAGGTAAAGGTCCCTGTTTTCATACTTCTTGAATTTCGATTGGGAGTTGAGAAGAGTGGTGTTAACAGGACTGTGTTCACCCAGTAGTCTGTTCTCAGATGCTTGTGATGAAAAGATTAAAATATACTGTTGAATTCAAGCACTGCTTTCATACAATAAAAGCTTTATCTCAGTTACCTGAAGACATGGACTATCTTTCCCTGTTGGCAGAATGTAAGATGATGGCGATGACAGTCACACTGTAGTCTAACTTCCTTGAAAATGTTATCTAACTGTATAGATGTATATAGTAATTGTAAAAAGAAAACAATCACCTTCCCTTTACCTGGTTTGAGACAGAAACAGCACGAAGCAAAATCTAATGCATGTGGCTCTCTAAGCTGTCACTGCAGCTACTGCTGCATTTACCAAGCACTTCAATGGGGGTTTAAGTCTTCAGTGAAGCTACTCCTACTTACAACAGGTGGCCCAGTCTAATGCAGTAAATTTAATATTTGATGAGGTCTGAAGAAGAATAAAAGTTAGGAATACCAGCACAGTTGATGTAAAATTAGAAAGCAACAAAAAAACCTGAATAGTGCAGCATACATATAAAGGCTGGAGGCTCTTGGAACTGTAAGGAAAAGGCTTGGAAGAGGTTTCCAATAGGAGACAGAGGCAGTCCCCTCACTTAGGGATATAATTTTGTATTGGGTGCGGGTGCCCAGGCCCTGGCAGGGGGCTGCAGGGCGGCCTCTGTGAGGAGAGGCCGGGGCTGCCCCGAGCCGGACACAGCCGGTTCCAGCCGGCTCCCACCGACCCCCCGCAGGGCACGGCTCAGCCCCGCAGCCACCACGGCGGAGCCGCAGGGAAAGCCTGTGTAAGAAAGGGAAAAACGCTGCCCGGCTGTGAGGGGAAAAGCGTGAGAAACAGCCCTGCGGGCACCGAGGGGAGAGGGGCAGAAGGGGAAGGGGGTGCTCCAGGTGCCAGAGCAGAGATGCACCTGCAGCTCATGGAAGACCATGGTGGAGCAGGCAGGTTAGTCCTGAAGGAACTGCGGGCATGGAGGAGCCATGCTGGAGCAGGTTTACACCAAAGGACTGCAACCCATGTGAAAGACCCACACCGGCGCAGGGGGTGAGTGTGAGGAAGAAGAAGTGGCAGAAAGGAGCTGTTATGGACTGACCACAATCCCCCATTCCCCATCCTCTTGCCCAGCTCGGGGTGGGGGACAAGGTAGAGTTGTTGGGAATGAAGGAGTGAAGTTGAGAGCCTGGGAGAAAGTGGTGGGGTGGGGGGAAGGTGGTATTTCAATTTGTCTTGGTTTCTCACTATCCAAACCTATTTTAATTGGCATTAAATTAAATTAATTTTCCCCAAGTCGAGTCTGTTTTGCCTGTGATGGTAACTGGTAAGTGGTCTCCCTGTACTTATCTTGACCCAAGAGATTTTTCATCTTATTTTCTCCCCCTGTCATGGGGTAGAAGGGGGGTGGAGTGAGACAGTGGCTAGGTGGGCATCTGGCAGCCAGCCAAGGTGAATCCACCACAAACTCCACCAGCTTGTAATGTCACAGCGGTCAAAGGAAGGCACACTGGAAGGAGAGGTCCCTTCTGAGTTCTAAGCCCTTCTTTTGATGATGTGGAAATGCAGATTTATAAGACAGGGCTTTCTTCATCATCTTATTTTTTTAAAGTTTGGGGTTTTTAGATATCCTATAGCATGTCAGTCCTTGATGGGACAAATGGAAGAAGGTAGGCTGGATGGAGGCTTTTTTTTTGTTTGATTGTTTTGGGGCTGTTTGGTCAGACAATTAATTTTCAGTTCTTTCTATCCGCCAGCTGAAGTAAAGAGCCTGTTGTGGCAACTGAAGGTGATTACTGTTAGTAGTGATGCCACTGCCAACTGCATAGGGAAGAAAAATGTTCCAAAGTCTCAACAAACTCCTGATGCAAAGTCTTTTGCTGCCTTCTCATTTTAACCTTCCATGTGCTTCAAGGAAGTATCTGCATCAAGGTAAGAAATTTTGAGAGGGCTCATTGTAGGACATGCAAAGTGTTGTCCAAATTGTAATATTACATTCTTTCACAGCTGACATGGAAGCTTAGAAACTACTTCTCTCTGAAAGCTAGTAGGATATGACTTAAAAATTATTTTGATGCTTGTCTTGCATGATTTTAATGAAAAGTAAGCTACTTTACACCCAAAATGCATTAAAAGGTGAACTCTGCTTCTGAAAATTATTTCCTTTCATTCCTCCATATTAATCTTTACATATTTAATTTAAGAAGTTAATGCTTCTGAGAGAAATCCTCAGCTTCTCCCTAGTTCCCTTAAGAAGCATTAACTTGGAAGCAGCCCACCTGAGAAAGCAAGCCGTCTCTGTGCCAAAAATTATTTTGGCACTGACAAGGCTGACTGACTCTTCTCTTGAAACATTTCCCTTCTAAATGCCAGTTGCAGACTGTCATGGGGTTTGTGCAGTTCTATGTCAAGGGGCCTTCTGTGATGCCTTTGTTGTAAGCGGTGCTCTCACTCGGGTCTCGTGTGCATTGTTATCACCCTGAGTCTTTGGAGAGATGACTGAAGCATAGCTGTCCTCTTGCCAAAGCTATGGATGAACCTGACTTAATTATGCACTGAATTCTGAGCCTATCTTGTCACACTTGCTGCTGCTTTGAAAGAGGCCTCAAGTTTAGAGACGTTAGGGAGAACTTCGGTGTACATAAAGCCTCAGCAAAAGACCAAACTGTGTCTTGATGTGTAGGCATGTTCTCTGTCTTTATGAGTCACTGTTGTTATGAGCTGAACACCATTAAGTACAAGTGTAATAATAAGATGAAGACAAATAGCAGGAAAGATACCTGCCACACAATGGTGCACAAACAAATAGAGCAAAGAAGTCCTGCATGTCATGTTTTCATCCTCCTCTGAGAGGCTAGTTCTTTATCTTTTGTGTCCTTGTTTTCTTTCCCAAGTTACAAGGTCTCTGTACCTACCTAATTGTGGATCAAAGTCTTCTCCCAACAGCAAAGAAAGGACCTGTTCTTAACCTAACGTACTTGTGATTATGTACAGGTCTGCCAGACAGAGTCCTTTCCCTCAGTGCTGCTTGTATCTGGTGCGTACAATTCTGTGTTACACGGCATAGTTCTGAGTCAGCAGCTGTGCAACACTTGGGTCACAACACTTCTGTGTTTGCTCCTTGTTGTTCCACCCTCCCCACCCTCGAAGCTGTGAAGGCTGGGCCCCCCTCTTTGTGGCTGAGCCAAAATACCTTGGAAAGTGAGATATTATGATTGACCCATCAAGAACACTACCACAAAAAACAACAAAAAATAGTTGAATGTCATGCATTATCACGTAAAGAATGCTTGAATGTAACTTCAAAATCTTGATGTTACCCAGCTTTATACAGTTTTTTAGCTAAGGTACACATTGTATTTGGAGAAAGGAGAAGGCAACTGGTTTGCAAGACATCTGGAGATGAAGTTTAAATAATTCTTGGAAAAAGCAAACAATAGACAATAGATGGGAAAAAATGACACTGATGGCTGAATAAGATTAGTAATTGTTAAACACATGGAAATGGCATATCATAGAACACGATTAAGGTGTAAAATAATAACAAAAGTCCTTTTAACTGACTGCATGCAACTTCTAACTCTGGTGGCTTTGGAGGTGATTAGAAGTGTTAAAATACTTCAGAAACATGCTGCGTGTATGAAAACAGTAGTTCCAGTCCTGTCCTAAACAGTAGGACTGAAAACCATATCAGTAAGTCTGTTTTCTTAATATCTCCAGACCAACAATATGTTTATATGCTTTAGTTAGGAAAAGATTCAGATAAGAACCCATTTTAAGATATTTCTTCTAACAGAACTGACATATTTTGCAATTTACCTGTTGCTGATATGCTTTGTATGAAGATCAAAAAAATGCTTTGTATGAAGATAAAAAAAAAAAAAAGCTTTTTTGTGTATGGATGTAATGTTTGTGTGTGAATGTTTGTTGTTTTTTTCTTATGTAAAATGATTTAAAAAAAAAAGAATTTCTATAACTCTTTTCAGAATGAACCAAAAACTATTATATTTTTTAATGTTTCTAAAATGAAAGGCAAGCCAGGCTATTATGCTGGCTCTGTGTTTGCACTCTGTTTATAAACAGTGTTGAGGATAATCCATCATCTGTCCTGAACTTCAAAATGATGACATCTGGACTACATCCTCACAATGGTGTAGCACTGACTCTTCAAACAAACTCAGAAAATGGTAAAAAAACCCCACAAACAAAAACCAAACCAGCACTACTTACAACCATCCCACAAGCATAATCGTCTGTGTGCAAACAAAAAACTAAAAGACTCATTTTTGCTGGAAACATTTGAAGTGTTTTTGGTGTTTCCCCCCCGCCCCCCCTCCTTTCCTGGATTTAACTTACTGAACTTTTTAGTTAAGGCAGCCTGAAGGCACTAAATTACAGATGGTGCTCACTCATACTAGAATTGAAAACTTCCTCTTTCAAAAGGTAATTGTTTCCAGTTGATGCATGCAACATGAAGTGGATTTCTAGCATGAAAATAGCTCTTATATTCCTGAGAAGGGAAACCCCTTGAAAAGATCTTTCTGTTCTAAGAAGAGAGATTGCATGCTCTTTTCTTCACGTATGATCTAAGCATCAAACCCACCCACAGTAACTTTGGCAGAAACAAGTAAAAGTAGCAATTGTTCCTTATTATTTATAGTCTATGAAAGCAAAAATTAAAATGGAAAAAAGCAGATTATATATTCAAAAACATAAATGTTACCTTTTAATATTTTAAAACATTCTTATCAAGACTGGTCTTAGAGATCTAGAGCCTGTAGCCTTTTTGAAACTGGAGTATTTTGAACAGCAGATCATGTAGCAACTGCAAGAATATGTAAACAGAATATACCATTTTACAGTGCACTTGGCTATATATCTAACCCCCATTGAAAAAAAAATCCTGAATAATAATACCTGTTTAAATAAACACTATTACAGTCAGAAAAAGTATAAGAAAATTAGGTTCCTTCTGTAACTTTTGAAAAGCTTCTTGAAGGCATGCACACTAATAGGGATTTTCTAATTATTTATCAGCTCCAGATCTTGAGTCGGAAACTCTGCTTTTTGTCTTTGCTGTTCAACACAGATGTAAGCACAGACCTTAATGGGAAATGAACCATGCCTTTTCTCACTGAGTTTCGTAAATATGTGCTGATAGTAAAGGCATGTTGAGCTTCAGGATTCCTGCATCTTATTTCAGCTCTGAAGAAAATGTGCTTTAGGGTTACAAATTCTTCTGCCTCTGAACAAGCCCTTGTCCAGTTTCCTGCTCTCACTGGCTTCTTCTCCCAGCCTCTTCTCTCTGTCCCCTATCCTGGTCTTCTAGTTTCTTGTCCCTCTTTGCCCTCTTGTAAACAACAACAAAAAAAGATTGACAACTTATAATCATGTCTTTAAAATCATGTGTTTGAGCTATTTCAGAGCTCTCTTCTTACAAGTAGAAAAGCTGCCATGAATACATACTTGCAAATAATATAAGTAGTGTTGCACACAAGCTCTCAGAATAGTTTCTGCCTGTGTTTCTGTAACTGACATATGAACATCAAGGCCTGAATGCCTGATGCTTAATTTGAATCATCCAAGTGAGCTGGGCTCAGTCAATAGCTGTGTTTGCTTTATTCAGGAACAAGCATACTCCAGCTTATTCCTGTTCCAGTGAAAACAAAGCTAATTGCTACTGTCTATTTGCACCTTTATTTACTTTAGCTGAATCAGATCAGAGTTACAGTTTGACATGTGAAATTAGCAACATCTCCCTAAAATTTTTGTTCCATGTGGATGGCTTGCCTCCCTCAGGGAAGCCATGTTGGCCTGATGCTTGCAGGTCTCCCTGAAGACTTGTTTTTTTTCAAGGGGGGCAAGAGAAAAGAGTTATTTTGTCCACACAGACTGGCCCCACATAAAGCTTTGTAAAATTATTGTAAAACATTCAAGGTAAGGCATAAGATCTATCTTTCTAGTGGGAGGGAAAAAAACCCCTTTGTCATCATAAAAAAAAAAAAAAGGAACTTTGACTATGTGCAGTGAGGCAGGCATTCCTTAAGAAAGCTTAGCTGCTGGACAGCACAAGGTCTTGGTGCTCCCTGGTGTTTTCCAACTGACCTTCCTGGAAGCTCGCTGCCCACTGCAGAACCTGCTCCTAAAATGTGGGAGAAGGACGGTGGCTGCTGCTGCTGCACACACAAAAATCCCAACCCCATAGAACATCCTTGGACTCCCAAGGTACATGATCTTTCAGACCATCTAAATGCTTGACTTAATGAACTGGATGCTTAATGCTGGACTTAATGACCAGCTGAACAATTCCTTTTACTTTGCAAGACTCCTGCTCCTGTTTCAGAACTGAAGAAGGGCTTGCATGCTGAAAAGCTTGTTCATTTTTATTTTTTTTCCAGCTGTGCCAGCTGGTCTAGAAAAAGCTATTACCTCCTGCAAATCTTGCTCCTTGGAAAGAATAATGCATATACGTTGTTTGTTTGGTTTTTTTGTTTTGGTTTTTTTCCCCCACTTTCAGGACAGATTCACACAGGTAAAAACCTGGTTTCTGTTTTAACTGAACTCTAAGGGATATAAAAATATTTGTAAATTTCCCCTCTTTATGAAAAATAAACTAAGAGTTGACTGAAAGTTAAGGTAGAAAAGGCCACTTCAGGGGGAAAAAAAAAAAAAAAAAAGCACAGCATGTGCCTAAGTATTTTGCTGACTATGATGAAAATAAGCATATGCTTAAATGAAAAAGGGCAATAGCATCCTCTTTCCCCTGCTGGAAGGTCCCTGTTCTTGGGGGTGTGGGTATGCCAAGCGAAGGTTTTTAAATAAAGCCATGTTAAGTGAGTAATACCAGTTCCCAGGCACAATCTGGTTATCAGGCAGGGAGACTGGCCCATGTTAGTCATACTGCAGATGAGCTCTTCTGAATTCTTTCATACTTCCATTGCCAACTTTATGAATAATATCAATTAAAACCATAAGTGTTAAGAAATTACATGTAGCTGTGATTGTTTATCTTCCTAAGATAATTAAAAGTATTCTTATCTCTTAAGGCCTCTTGCTGCTGAAAATAAATGCATAATGCTAAACCTAATTTAAATCAAAGTTGAAGACAACAATAAAAGTGAAGAGTGCTTAACTAAACATTTTGACCTGGGTGGTGATGGTCAGTAAGCCTGGGCTTACGGTCTGCTATAATCATGAATACATCATATGGTGTTTAATACGCTCTCTGTCTATTGGCACTTCTAAAGGCTATCCTTTAAAAAAGTGATGACTAAAATTTTGCTTTCTCTGATCTGTCCACAGTTAAAGCCAGAATAAGCAGAACTCATTAACTGAGAATGTATTGTTTGTTCTTCGCAGAAATTGGTGGTTTCAAATGAATACAGGTAGTAGCTAGGTAGCGTAATTAGGTAGTATACAGGAAATTTGCTCATGATTTACAAACTATTTGTAAAGAGGTTGAAAATCAGTTTCAACCAAACGAGTTTAAAAAGTTGTGGTAATGAAGATACCTTGGCACTTAGTACCTGTGGAATATAGATCTTTCTCATCACATTTTTTTTCTCCCACATTTGCTTTATAAAAAAAAAATGCTTGGAGAAAAGCAAAAAAGCAATTACAACTTCCTTCAGTTACTTTCTTTTTTTAACTTCCAAGGTGCATCCAAAAAAAGCTAATCATTTGGCAAGACACAAAAAATAATTTTTTTTTAAAAATATAACTGTATTTAGTCGTTAGTTCTTATGCTGAGAAAGAGTCCTGACAAAATTTCTTATAAAAATGGCAATAGAAATCAGTCTGGTAGCTTAAAAAGGCAGCCCATTTCAAGGCATTGGGGGTGGTGAAGGGGAAAATTATCTCATTAATAAAACAAAGCATGGAGTGTGTATAAAGAAGGATGTATTATGTTGGGAATCAAGTGAAGGATGCACTTGAAAGGAAAAGGTGCAGCTTGGATATTTGACCGTAGTTCTGTGAGACAAAGCTTGATTAAAAAATTGAGAGAACAGTCAGTCCTCCATAAATACATAATTGTATACTCCTGCTTTCCATACAATGGTTCCTTTATGGGCTGCCTCCTGTTCTCTGCCCTGTACTAAGCTCCAACTCTGACAGTACAGGTATGACCTGGAGTCTTGAAGATTTTGAATGTTGGGGATTTTTTTAAGCAGACCTCAGATCTTCTGAGCAACACAAAGGCTTAACTTGTTCTGAACCTAGGTTTTTAAAATGCCCCTCAAGTATAAAGAGGAAAAATTAGTACTTTACTACCTGAAATACAAATAAAACATCCTTTGACTACAATTATTGAACTCTAGCAAAATATTATTTTAAGCTGGGTAAACTGATGCTAGTTCCGTGCTAAACAGCACTCGAGTCCTACAACAGTAATGTGGAAACTCACTGGCTGAAGGGATGTGTGTGTGTGTGTGTGTGTGTGTGAGGGTGAATTACCACTTATGATAAAAGCAAAGGAATGCAGCCGAGCAGCAAATAAGGAAAGCATGAAATTAATGGATTTCCCTTGTTCTTTTAATTAAGCCTGTTTATTGTGGAAGAAGAAAGAAATTCAGGTTAAGAAATCTCATTTTTGATTAGGAAAAGGCCTCCATGACATCCACCAACTTTTCCCAGAATATTTTGTTATATAAAAAGGAAAAACTGTAATTTTCCTTTTGCTTGAATGCTTCTCTTCTACTACTGAAGACCTGCTGTCTTAAGTGAAAAAGTACTAAAAGATTTCAATGGCAGGAAGAAAAAGTTTGCTTTGAGAAGTCTTACCACTACTGTGAATTAGTAGCTTTGGTATCTGCTAGACACTTGAGCAAGCTAACTGGTACTGTCTTAACAACTGATGCCTGCACTTGCAGTGTGTCTCTCCCAGTCTCGACCTGCAGAGATCTGATAGAGGTCCCTCATCAGCTGAAGTAACCAGCTCTCCATGCAAATGCAAGAGCGAACATCTTTGCTTATGGAGTGGGAGCTATGATTGCTGTGCATCTAAAGAAAATTGCCCTTTCTATGCGTTTTGTAGAAGCAGTTGAGTCTAAGTATAAAGTGCTGGTTAGTTTTCTCATTCAATATTAGATCTCACTCAATGAATAATGAATCATGGGTGTGTTGTGTTTCCATCCTTTTTCACCTTTACCACTTTCTAATTTTGGAACTTGAGTTTTATAATGACAGCGCTGAGCCACGGCTCTTGGCTTAGGAAATGAGAATGTTTTAAGGGAAGCCTAATAGCTGCATCTTGGTTGAATACACCATTAAGACTTTAGTCTGACCTACATTAAAAACTTAGAAAAGTCTTCATTCTGCAAATGAATAGAGGACCCTAACACTGAGAAAAAGCACGTTAATTTTTCTCTAAAACACTAGGAAACACAGAAATAAAAATGGAAGAGTTATCATGCGACTTACCGTTACTTGTTTCAGCATGTTATGTGGCAGTGCAGTTTGTCAGTGTTTGCTTCAGTGCCTAGTACAGTAACCTTCCATAGATTAGGCTAAGCAGATGGTTTGATTTGTCCTAGCATGTATCCTGAATGCCACTAAATTAAAGACTGCTTCTAGATTGTATATTAAGTTAATTGCTAAGTAATATAGGTAAAAGAACAGCTGATTAAATTATTGGTAAAGTTTGTCAAGAGATTTTTCTGGTGCTGCATCAGATAGTTCCATCTTTTAAGCAGATATGGGACTCCCTATTGCAGTCAATAAACTGTAAAGATTAATCGTATTTATATTGTTGTTGTGTACATAAAATGCACATATATGATTTTTAATTAGTGTTATTAACTATGGCTTTGTTCTCTCAAATAGTTGAGTAAAAATTAGAAAGGAAATTGTCATCCAAGACACTCATTATGATATAATGTGCAAAAGTCTTGTGGTTTTTTTGTGCTCCAAGGAGGAAGTCAGGAATTCAGTGAATAAAATTTTGTCTGTCATGTATAATTTGCCTATTACATAAAACTGAAGCCTAAACAGTCACTGGATTTATTTATATAGCAATCTTTACACACACACACACATATACTTCTTTCCTTCTCTGCTGTAAAGCATATAGGGCAATAGCCTCACTTAAGTGAATGACTAGTTTATATTTTATAATCCAATTTTTATAAGCCCCATGAAATGTATTTGCTTATTTGAATTATGTTGCTACTGCACTGATAGCGGTCAGTCAAGCTTCAGATTGCTGTCCTGCTGCCACACGCAGTGCCTCACAAGTTATTTGTGTAAAAGCTGGATCGCAAAGAAAGAAGCTGGAGTGCTTAGGGGCTGCAAAATTGTTAGCTGGAAAGGTGCAGAGCTAACGGTCCTCTCAAAATGGCTGAGGCCACGCTGCTGAAGCCAATAAAACCCTGCATGAATCTCGCAGGCTACTTGCAATACCTGACAGTCTACTTGTTTGCTTCCTGACCATATTTGGCTTTAAGTACTGAAGAGAAAAGACATCCGTTTTGATCTAGGAATAAGCTTTTTCATCAAGAACTGTCTTCAAGCAGGTTTTAAGTCTTCATTCTCTTCCATTGGCTTGCAAATTGTTCTGCTGCAGCCATTAGTGCAACAAGTGGCAATACTAGTGGCATGAACTAGGAAAGGTCATTCAAAGCATTGCTCAGATTTAAGACAAAAAAAAAGAAAGACTTGATTTTAATTTTCAATTAACTAAGACCCTGTGTATTGATAATTGGCATTCTGTAACAACAACCAAGAAGGAATTATTCACGCAGATTAGTGTTTTTTGGTTTTACTTGTTTGTTTTGGTGGGGGCTCTAAAGCTAGGCTGAGAATCCAGCACTCTAGCAAAAACAAACAAGCTGACAAACAGAGGAATTCTCTGACAGGATCATCTTCCCTAGCATTAATATTTAAGTGTCACACCAGGTTTTACAGTCACGATGTCCAGATTTGGAGGAATATATTCATGAGTAAGAGAAAGGATAATGTTGCTGCCAGGAAATTTATAAGATTTCCCAGTTTCTAAATATTCATTTTGAACACAGAAGTCCAGTTTCCAAATGTACAGTGATGAAGTTTCGGGCAGTTTAAACTTACTGCAAGCACAAATCTACTCATATTTTGTAAGCCGTTTCTCAAGCCTACGTCAGGACAGCAGCTTCTTCCTCTGCATGAGAAAGCCCAAGAAGTATCACTGTGCAGTGCTTTTTCTGTCTCACTAATTTCTAGTATCTTGTGTGATCAAATTCCTGTGTACTAGTGCTGTTTCCTTTATACCAGAGAGTCTCCTCCTCCTGGTATCCACCAGTGTGTTTGTTCTTCTGATCAGCTCAAAATTCAGTAGACTTTTTTTCAGTAGGTCAAAGTCTTAGAGGTGAAGGTCTGAGTTTCCAAGTCCAAACACTGAAACTGTGTGCTGAGCTCTCCTTCTCTCATTGGCAGGGTGCCCTGACTGCAAACTAGAATTAAAGATGAGGAATAGAGTCACTGTAAAAGCAAATGCACTGGTGTTTTGAAGGTTGGATCAAAGTTAAGCTGTTTAAAGCCAGGCAAGTGCACTCTGATCCAAACAAAAAAGTCTTCCCCCTCCCTTCCTCTCTATCCCATTCAAGATAAATTTCCTTTCTTTATGGCAAACCTGTTTGGAAGGGTGCAGCACTGTGTGAACATTTTTTTTTTTTTTTTTTACACAGAAGTTCTCTGATAACATTTCAAACTCAGGTCAATTAAGTCAGAAATAAGGTAAGCTCAGTTCCTTAAACCAATGCAAGTCTTTGTGCCTAAATAAAAAGGGCTAGATCTAAATGTGTATGTTTTATGTTTGATCCACTTTTAGATCTTTGGCATGATATCTTCAGTTTCCTGCACATACCTTCCATGTTGCATCATTTAAAGAAGAAATGTTGGTTTTCATATCTATCAGTGGAAAACTCTACATGATACAAATATAGTAGGCCACAGTGAGTAAAGCAAGATGGCTTTTTAATATCTGATCTTTGCACATGTGCCAGAGACTTGGGAGATGCAACTTGGAATAGGTGCAGGTTTTCTTTCCCCTGATCTTGGACCTAGAATTGAATCTCCAAGCCACCAACATTTTTGGTTTACAGTTGTCATGCAGGCCTGACTGGGGAAAATGAATTATTAAAGACCCTTAGTCTACAATTAGATCTGAACAGACATAACTATGTTTCACAGACTTCTAGCCAGACTTGGGGGGAAAGGAGGTTTCTGGGTAGATACAAAAACAGCACTGAGGCCATAGCCGTCCTTTCTGAAGACAACTTTTGGCAAACAAAAACCCTACCAACTCAGAGTCTGATGTCATCTGACAGCCTGCAGTTTTAGTGAAAGGGCTGCCGATATATTTGGCTTATGTTTAGGATTATGAAGCAGACTTGATTCTGTGTTTTCTCATGAATTATTTAAAGATGAACAAGACTAAATTAATCATATTAAGACTGGATGCCATTTCACAGCTATGCAACTGATAGGCTTAGTGGTATTTATTAAGAACTGCCCATTAATTTTCTCAAGATTAAGGATCTGTTTGGAAAACATTCTTTCAAAACTTTGAGGTACTTGCTCACATAATGTGTTTAGTCTGAGATAGTATGGCACATATAAATAAAAACTCTTAGAACAGTGTTCACTTTGGACACAGAAGCATAATACAAAAATAGCACACCACAAAACGTTTACATATGTTAAATGTCACTTAGAAACATGGAGTGTGTAGGGGAATGATTTTTGAGTTCAGCATGAAAATAATGACCTTATCACTGCAGTAAATTCCATTATCTTCAGAAATTATTATATTTTCAAATGTTTTAGTGGATGCAGCCCAAGCAACAGGAAGCATCAGAGCAACTCCAGCAGGCACTATAAAAAAAAAAGCATATTTGTTGCCATATTTAAGTGTATTCCATAACACACCTGGCCTATTTTCCTTAAAACTACATCTTGATCCTAGAGGGCACTTGTAGAAGGGAATAGCCAACATAAAAAAAGAAATCAGTGAACTTTCTGTACTGATGTTTAGATTTGTAATTGGTGTTTGTGCCATATTACAAGGGTAGTAAGGAGTGCCAGTACTGGTATAAAACCAAAAATTGTTTTAAAATCAGGTTGGAGTTTGTTGGAACTAATCTGAGAAGCAGTGGGCTGCAAACAGCTGATGACAAAAGTGTTTGGGTAGATCCAGCCAAATTCCACATGGTACAAAACATGAGATGGGAGGAAAAAACTGACTGAACACTACCTTCAGCATCCTGGCATACTCTACCCCAGCATACTATGGTATAGGCTCAGGCCTGCTTCAATTTACATCCAGCTGCAAGAGCCATTTTAATAACTGAATCTCTAGAACAGCACTTGAGAAATATTTTTTTCACTTAGCTGTATGTTAAAAACAGCTTTTGAACTGCAAATATGGGGGTAAAGCTGAAGACATGCATGTTTGTCCAGGGTACCAACATAGCCAGAGATTTTTCAAAATGTGGGAAATTTCAGGCACTACCAAAACATGCTTTGAAGTGTCTTTGTACTCACAGTCTGGCACGAAGCAGCCTCCATGAAGGAAGCCAAGATTCGAGCCTTTTCTCTGGCATGCATGTACATTGGAAATAAGAGAACACTGTTTACATCAATCACTGCTGATGCCCCTAGGGAGAATTAAATAAGGAAAGTGCCAGAGCTGGTGAATTCCACATAAAACAGCAGGGAAAGGATGGGAGGTTGCAGAGGAAGTACCAGTCGGAAGTGGGATGGCCCAAACCAGCCAAGATAATGCTTCCTGAGATGTAATCACTGGGTGATATGCAAAGGCATGAGCACTCCACCTCTTATTTCCTTGACAAGAATATATTTTTTGCACACATGGGCTAGTAAATCCCATTAACTCTTTCAAGCTTAAGAGGAGTTTTTATTACTTTTAAGCCTTCTAAAATCTATGACACTTTCCTAGTTAAAAAACACTACCTTATCTGTATTAATTCATTAATGATCTGTATTAATTCATTAATGCATAATATTTATGAGTCTTTATGGACACTGTTGGGGACTGACCTTACAACACAGCAGTTAATGTGAAATCCAAGTAGGTTCTGTTTTACATCCAGAAAATCTAGATGCTCCAGGCTTCTGTTCCCTTCTTTATTTAAATTATAAATCAGTGGGGAGAGACAAAAGGAAGAAAAAGCATCTGAATTGGATAAGCCTTTAAAAGTGGATTCTGTTCTGGTTTATGACTGGTTTAATGATCTTTGTGAACTGATCTTTGCTAGGGTATCTAAGTCCAACTGGCACCCATTAAAGCTGGTATTAGTCCTGCGATGCAAAGGAATATCAGTGGCTATACGGGCAGAGGGAGTGGAATTAATTAGTTTCACTTCAGATTCTTGAATTTCTTGGCCTGATTTACAATGTTAAGATACTAAATGGGTTTACCCAGCCCAGTTACCTGTTTCTGATTTCATCATTACCAAAGGGAAACCAGTGGTTTAGGCAGCAAAATAACAATTGCTCTGTAGTTGTAATGTATGCTTAGGTAGCAAACCTTGTTTCAGAGTTATTTGAGTTACTGGAATTCTGTCATTTATTGACTGAAAGATATTTTTGAGTCATGGACTTTAAGAAGGTATAAATTGCATTAGTGGATGTCTGTATAAACAAGGTGAATTGCATCATATTTATGGTTAATTCACATAAATTGTCCTTAAAAAATGGTCAAACACATTGGAAAGCAAAGTGACCACACAGACCATGTATTTGTATGTAAGGATAGAGAGTTAGCTGGGTGTGTACTTAGCCTAAAGTGGGAATGATTTATCAAATAAAGAAAAAAGGTAGGAGAAAGCATTGAGAGTATTTGAAAGTGTTTTCATCTTACAAACAAAAAGAAAATTAAAAAGTCATGAAAATTAAACAGAGGAGAGATATCTTATGTGATCTATGCTTATTATGAATTTTTCTGGAGTACTAATTGATTTTTGACATCACCAAACTGTCTTAGAGACTATTCAGCAGGTGATTAACATCTGAACAATGAGTTCCCAGTGTTTTTTCATATGCTCTCTAGGTTAAAATAACAGGAGCTCTGAGCAGCAGTCTGTCAGCTTGAGCCTTTCCCAACTGTAAAGATATATGTTGGTTTTTAAAAAATTTTATTTTATAACCAAGATAAATAAGTATTTGGTTTACCAGTTTCAAATTTCTAGACTTTTCTGGTATAACATAGGATTAAAATTGTGAATTATTCCTTGTAATGTTTTTAGGGGGAATCAGCACATGTTTCCAAAGCCAGACTATGACTGTCACAAGACCTATCTGTACAGCTGCATGTTTCAGTACCAGCCCAGGTACTTTTATTTGTATGGTATACTCAGATTCCTCCTTCTGAGAAGTAAAATTAATATATTAATTTTAATATATTCATAGAAGGCACCTTAGGATAGTAAATTACATTACTGTATACTTAGGCTGGGAAACATGTAATTTGATTACTTTTCTGGCAGTAACTCCTTTCCCACTTGTATGATGGAAGAAATGTGTGATGGAATAGTTATCAGCATAAACAAATGCCCTGTAATTAACCTACAGGTGACTAGGAGTCTGTGGCTGACAAAAGGCATATTGGCATTTATATACCTATCTATATCAGCATTAGATGTTTATTTTCAGTGTCTATTTAGTGGGATTGCTTGTCTGATAATGACAGGACAGCACATTTTCCTGCCTTCTCATCTCATGGTCCCTATTTACTTGTGTACCATTCAGCTCATTCTGATGGGGAGGGTTGCTGACAGCATTAACAAATGCCCACTCTGTGGAGAAAATAAAGAATGTCTCTGAAGTTAAGAGAGACTGACACATTTTTTCCTTGTTTCTGGTACAGAGGTAATGGGGGAATCAGAAACCACAATAACAGTATGGAAAAATGCATGAATTTAGGAATGAAAAAATTTTAGAAGAGTCAAAAACTGTGTAGAAAGTCCCATGACTCTCCCACATTTCTTTCAGTAACAGCTGGAGCAGTGTGTTTGTTTCCAAGCTGTTACAGTTTAAGGTGTAATCTTTCCTACAATTTTTTAGTATTCTGCACTTTCTGTATAGAAGTATGCTTGTAAAATGTGGATAATAGAAACTAAAGTAGTGCACAATTATGAACAAATTTTCCTTTGTTATTTATTTACCGCTTCTTTGTATGGATGTGACGTTGTCTTCCCCCCCAAAAAAAGAGAAAATAAAATTCCCTCCTTTATAAAAAAAGAAAGGAAAACCCTGACAAAAAGTGTGAGAAATGGATATTCTCTCAAATGGGATTTACACCTCTAAGTTGATGAAATTTACACCTGTGCTGAATGCCGATATGAGACTTGTACACTTCTTAAAAACCATTTAAGACCTTCTGTGAGGAATCTCTGGAGAGAGATAACTCGCAGCCTAATAACTAGAATTAGGTCCAAATTTTCTACAAAATACTCTTTTTCTAAAATGCCTTGTACTACATTTTAATTATTCTTGTTGATAGGATAACTTTATAGTTCTTTTAAGAAAAAATAATCCTCAGTTTCTTTATTTGTTTCATCATGACCCTTGTAGTATTTTTTTTTTTCTTTTTTTTGAATCTTTGGGCAACACCTTGTATAATATACAGACCCAGCATTTCAAATGAGGGGGTCTGGGTCTGGTTGTGCAGTCCAAAATAGATTTCTGTGATCATCCAATATTCCTTTTTGCTGTTTGGAATGGAGTTTGACCACCTGGACATGAGATTTAAGAACTGTAGATAGGCAAAGATAGTCCTGGAAATGTGGGCAAAGAAGAAAATGAAGGGTCATTAAGTTTACACGTAAAAAATAATGGTGTTTGCGTATGTAGGTTGGGTTTTTTTAGATAGTTATTACTACATTGCTGTTATGTATCACTACAAATACTGATAATAAGAACAGTCAATCAATCAAGCACTCCTATTGCATGTTGCTGCATAACATATTTTCATGCTTACATCTTTGTTTACCTGTAAAAAAACATTATCGTCATCTGCTTCTTGCCTAAAGCTTCCAACTCAGCAGCATTGTTGTACTTAGGAAAAAGACAAGAAGTTTATGCCAGAGGTCCCTTCCTTCAAGAGCTTCCAGAGGCATTTAATCACCTTTTTTCTGCTTTTTGTTCTCCAGGAGACCCATATGCATATGATTTTCCCCTCCTCTAGGTGCAAGGTATCTTAGCCAAGAGGTGGGGAATTTCTCAGGTCTGCAGTTGCCTCCAGACAGGGGAAAGGGAAGACAACTGTGGGTCATCCAAGGACTTATTTCATCAAGAAAGGAAAAAAGACTTTAAAGGAGTAGAGGATTATCTGAGATGGAGATCATGGATATGGAAATATGGAATGATGAAATAGTCCCTAGGATTTTAATTATTGAAGTTATTAAATAGTGAAATCAGCTCTGTACATAGTGAGGAAGAGTATGTAGTAAGTACTGTATTTGGGAAGAGTATGTAGTATTTCTGGGAATTCATCTGAAAAGGAGGACAGCCTTCTTCAGACAGGAATACTACTTTATATCCACTATGGATATAAAGTTTTTTCCATTGCTACCAAATTCTAATTAATTTGAGCGTGATCCACTGTGGAAGACAACTGTAGAATTTCACCTAAAGATAATTTGATTTCTGGCAATTATCAGGTGCTGGTGGACAACCCTGACATATGCAAAGGAGCAGAGAGCAAACAGAACAATATATAGAGGTAAGAGGAGGGAGCTGTATGCTGTTTATTTCTTGAGATCAGGTTTGAAATGCTGAGTGATATGGCAGTGATCATCCACTACATGACCCACACTAACCACAGTCATCACAGCAAAGAGGGAGTAAGAAGAAGAACAAGAACAACAAGAAGAAAATATTTTGGTAGCTGAATTCTCCAAGGGGACTTTCAGAACTCACAATTTTCTAGTTTCTCCTTGACCAAGCACAGTTATAGACCCACTTACCTCCTTCAAAGGGGGAGAAAGCTTCATTTTAAGCTATTCTTTTTTTCCCATAATAATGCTACAGCTTACTTGATTAACAGGAAAAGTTATTTAGTTACAAAGGTTGATGTCTCAGATTGATGCTTTCTAAGGATCTGTGTCATCTCTTTTGTGGCTGTCCATTATTTCAGTAAGGTTCACAGAGAATGCCGTTAACAAAGCCTACCATCATTATTCTAGCTTTTATCTTGAATATCTGTTGAGCCTCCCACCATGAGATGAGATCAGAGTTTCCTGTAATATCATTCATGGACAAACGTTTGCCAAATGCATGCTACTAGATCTGTATAAGTGCTCGGGGCAAGCACAGCAATGCAAGGTGCTTCTAATTTTTCCTTGTAAACACCTCATCAGATATTCCAGAAAAATAATATTCAACTATGCAGCTGTCCTGAAATGCCCTGATGATTGAGATAATAGTTTTATCAGAGGTAGGCCATGGTTACATCTGCTTCTGTCAGGCTGATTTACAGAACTGGAAATGTTTCTGTTCTTTCATTTTTCCTCCCAGAGATCACCACACCTATTAATGAAATGTACATTTCTGGGCATTTTTTCCCCATTGTTCAGGGTTAATGAAGCAGCATGAAAACATGGTTACTCTGTTAAATTTCAAGCACATTCTGAACATTCATTGCTCTAAAAAGAATACATTACCTTTTTCTTTTTTCATAAGTCAGGCAAAGGATGAGATTCATCATATCTCTCTGACACATAGTAATGAGACAAGAGTTACCAGAAAGAAATTTCAAAAAATAAAACAATGAACTCAGGAGAGAACTCTGTTTCATTGGTAGGGCTTATTTCCTTACTAAACACATTCTAGCACCCATTCTAAGAGTGTTTCTGTCAAAATAGTTATGATGGCAAAATACTGTTAAAAATTGTTATGTGATCCTGGGAAATGGGAGGTTAGAACTTTGTATAGAAAAAAAAAAAATCAGAAATTATGACAACATAAAACCAAACACAAAATAGGTATAATCATAGGATATGGGACAGTAGCCCTGAAGATATATAATATACTTTGCACAGTCATTCACTGAACTTGACTTTTGAAGATCAAGAGACACTTAAAATAGATGCCTGTGTTTTAGACTGACTTAATGGTAAGTGCTACTTCGAGGGAAAGGAACAGTCAGTGACAGCCTGTTACAAAAGGCTGGTTCCAGAAACCAGATGAAGGCAGGTTGTTGAATAGAATTGCTGCCCCAGTTAAAAATATAATATAGACATGTAAATTGGCATTCTTTTCTTGTTCTTATCTAACCACTCATTGTAATAGTTGTAACAATTTCAGAGTGCCTGGGGATGTGAAAAAGACTGTATATCTAGGAACCATACTTTTATTTTGATTTACTGTTCTGTTGCAACTTAGCAAATTTCTTGTAAAGATGGCATAGTCTGAAGTGTATATATGAAGTTATGAACATTTTACAATGTATGGTATAAAACTGTAAGTATACAGTTCCTTATTCTTCTTCTTGGCTCTCATCACTTAACATGAATGGAAGAATGCTCTTGCTTTCATTCCTGGTTTAACGTTTGTATCTCAGACTTTTTTTTTTCTTTTTTTTTTTCTTTCTTTCATGAATAGGTTTGTGTAACTTCTTTGGGTCTCATTTTTCCTACTTCATAGAGGCTTAGGTTGGGCAAGCAAATCCACCTGTAAAACACTGGATAAGTACAAAGTTAAGTGTCAAATTCAGAATTCTGTTCTTCCAAATAGACACTATCGGCCATCTTGTTTTCATGTTCTGTTAAATCTCTTCAGAAATCTATGTATGCAAACTTTTAATACAAAATATGCAATTCTTTCAAAGCATATGTTCTTGAATGATGAAGCTGAAGTGTAGTTCAAAGTACATACTTCTCTTTTCTTACAGAGATATTTTACAGGTACTTTATATTAATTTCTTTCATGTTTCCTGAGGTAGAAATAGTTGAGGCTAATGCAACATTTGCAAAAACAAAATTAGATGGTCCTTGTGCTCTTCAGTGGTAATTACTGTTCATTAATGTCCCTGTTGGAATATCACATATTTTAGAAATCAAAGTAAACCACTTATTCTATAAGAAGTTAAGTTATTAAAGTAGACCCAGCACCTTGTTTAGGAAGTGCATGTGTCTTTGGTTATGGGCACCTGTCATCAGCTCCACCTAAACCACTGCAATTTCAGTGGAACTGTGGCTTATCTAGATTTCCATTAATATATTGTATATTGTTATATAAACAGATAGTTTTTCACCGAAGTCAATGGTCATGTTAAAATAAAATATGTAGATATATATATATATATATATATATATGATCACATCTGAATTGGAGAGTCCAGTAACACTGTCTTTACTAGTGTTTTTTCTAGTAACTTTACTACCAGAATTTTCTTATGATGTACCATATGGTCACATCCTTTTTACTGCCTCTTCATATGCTATCTCCCCAGGAATGTCTTTAGAGGAATGGGCTGGCATGCCTTTAATTAAGTATATCTGTGTGGACACAAAATAATCTAAAAATCTAGTTTCAGCAGTATTCTTTTGGATATTAAACTTGCAGTTGGTTACAGTCCACTTAACTTCCCTGAAATAATTCAGGCTGCTTCCAAGCCTATTTATAAGCCAACTGTTTCACATATTAGGTGCAACAGTTTTTCTTCACTTACTTTCAGCTAGCATGATTGTTTTTTATTTAAAAAAAAAACAAACCCAACCCAAAAAGCCCTTAAAGCACTACTCTACTGCTCTCTCAGGTTTTAAACAAGATTGCTGTTGTAAGAGACATCAGGTTCAAAAAGGCAAAGAGATTGTTTTTCATCAGCATCATGACAGTTGGTAGGAAAAAAATTCAGAGGAAAGACTTATGGAAAAGAAGAAAAGCACAATTTTATCACTGAATTTTGTTTACAAGCTGATAAACAGAACTGTTATCTGGCCATTGGAATCTCTCACTATGTTCAGTGGAGAATGACACACTTCCAGTCTCTGCTGCAGATACTGAAGGTCTGCACATAAATGGGGTCACGTACACAAGAAAGCACTCCTACTTTTTTCTCTTTGTAACGGATACTGAAGTTGACACAGATGGTAGTAATAAGGCAAACTCCAAGGCTGCCAACTGCGTCAGTCCTTGGTCCTTCAACACACCTCATCTGAAACCATAACTATAATTCCTCTTCCATTGTGTAGTACCACTGTGCCACACATCTTTTAAAAATATTAAGAAAATTATTCATAGGACTTACTCTACCAAAGCATTGTTAGGAAAAAAACCACCTATATGTGGTATTTGGACTTTGTTTTAATTGAGGTTGTCTTAGAGTTTTAATGCTTCCCGGCAATGATTAAGTTGAATTAAAAGTTGCACTCAAGTTTATATCTTAGCTGCTTCTCCCACTGTGGCTTGTGTTATCTAAGTGTCAGCTGTTCAGCCCTGCAGTGCAGTGCAGCACAGCAACAGAAAAGGCAGGAGTGAGTGATATGTTCCAGATATATACTCTCTGGATAAGAGTAAATGGGAATCTGCTCAGTGTAGAGAAACTACTCCCTTCCAAATTTTTAATTGAAACATGTTAAATAAGCATAAAATTAACTGGAAAAAAAGGTTTTGGGATATGATTTTTTAGGTACTCTCAGAGGTTTTAATATAACTGTGTCTAGGTAAAAGTTTTTTAAAGAGTTTTGCACTTGAAAAGCCTTTGCATCATTAGGCGTGCATAGAGAAACCATCAGCAGAATGAAAATTGGACTCTTCCTTTAGTGTCAACAGCAGCCACTTGCAACATTTTCATTAATGCTAGGATTGTACTGACTCAGTGCATACTTGGTGTCACTGGTTTAAATCACATCTGTGCTTTATATTTTTTCTTTGTTTTTTATCTTATGTTTTGCTGGGACTAATGAGAACCATGTCTTTAGAGCTAGTGTGTAAGCACTGTTTACAGCAGTGGAAGAAATCCTTAATCCTTTGGGGTTTTTTTCAAATGTCTTTTTAACCCTCTTCACTAAGATGCCTTTCTGATCCCTTCAAAAAAGATCACTTCTCAGTCTTTTCTTTTCTTCCCCTCATATGTAACAAGTGTTGCATATACATATTTATGAATACATAAATATATGTGTATATGAATACACCCCCCCAAAAATAAGCTTTGAATCAGCTGTGGCTGTAATTGATTCATACCAAATACAAGAGCTGCCCTGGAGCTGGGGCCAAGCATGCTGAATCCCTCCCTGCCTCCCAGAGTCCCCTGCTGGGATGTTGTCTTGGACAGCAGGTGGTAAAGCTTGAAATCCCTCCCGCAGAGTGGGGAAGTGGGGTCTGATGTCTCACTTCGGGGGTGCAACTTTCTTTGCTGTGTATAAAAGGCAAATACTACTATATTTTCTGCTAACTCTGATTAAGAGAAAGCAATGGCAGCACAGGGAGACCTACTGTGGTGGGAGATGTATGAGTTAGGAGTGCTTTGAAGGTACTCACCTGGTTGATCCTCCAGGCTGGAGAAATACCCTGCTGGGGTCTGGTCAGGCTGACACATCAAGCAGGTCCCAAGGGTCTCAGCCCAATGGAGGTCAAACACATCTGGATCTGTGAGGGGCAATGGAGCATATTGTCTGGATCTGAATTTTGGACACTGGCACCTCAGTTCTATTCCAGAGGCATAATAGGTACTTCATTATATTTTAGATTGAACCTCTTGTCCTTTATGAAATGTTTGGTACATATTGGGGAAAATGAAAATAAAACTCATTATTTTCTTTCTGGTTACCTCAGTGAACTCTATTAATTCAGAACACAAAGTACTGAACTTCAGTAAGCTGATAAAACATGTTATCTTCAATGGAATAACGTCCTATCATGAACTACCACTTTCAGAGTATTCACTTCTAATCTTGCACCTGATTGTGAAAGGATTACTGAAGAAGAAGGCAAATCAAGAGCTCTCACGTTCATGTCTGCTTTGTCTGAAGTATGTAAAAAAAATCTTCTAACAGTTTTTAATTTCCCTGCGCAATTATTTATCTTTCTCCTCTGTTCTGTTTCTTTTCTGATGAAGGCTAACTTGTAACGGTGCTTAAGCTTGAGCTCAGATTTGAATTTGTGGATATTCCCAATCATTGTGTGAAGTACGTGTTTACTAAATTGAACCTTGAATGACAAGAATTTTATTATTTCATTTCTCCAAAATGCTTCAACAGCCTTGTGCACTGTGTGGTAAGAATCTTCTTACAAAGAATTAGGATGTGTGAACTGTTTATGAAATAGTTTTAACCACCAACAAAATAATATACTTTGTTTGCTACATGCTTGCTAATGTGTTATTGTCCTTGGCAATGTAACTTTTATTTATTTTTTATTATCTAAGAGCAAGTGACTAAATGTTGGAAATTGTTTTTCTTTGGATCTACTTATACCTTGAAACTTCTTCTCCACCCTGCATATCTCCCCCCCTGTTTTTTTTTTATTTATTCATTTTGCAGTATGTAAGGAAGTACTTCACTGAAATAATACTTTCTCCTTATATCTAGAAATGAAACTAGTACCATTACAACATAACCATAAAAAGCAAAAGCAAGATTTTAGGTGTCAGTCTTACAGAAAACAGATGAGTGTGGTGATTAGGAAGTCTGTGGTGATTAGGAAGTGTGCCTTTTATTGAGACTTTAAATGAGAGCCCTTCCCCTAATGCACTGAAAAGTTTTCCAAGAAAAAGAATCCAAATCAGAGCACTTTGCAGTAGAACAAGATGAATAACCTTGCAGACATCAGTGCTGAATACAAAGAGCATGCGCTGTAGGAATTAAATTATCACATGCGTTAGATTCCTGCAGTTGCAAGCAACAATTTAGCAGAAACCATCAGTGGTTATTTTTGTCCTTGATTTTTATTTCCAGCAGGTGTCCCCTTCTGGTAATGGTGAGGGGCTCCTAAAAGACAAAGTGGAAATAGTGAGTGTATAAATATTCCCCCAGGTCTTTTAAAATTAAATGGACATTCCTGAAGCTTAAAATACCCTTCAAGTGTGCACTTACTATTTTATTTAAAGGTAGAGGCTGCTTGTCAGGAGCTCCATTTACTAGGATTAGATTGACAAACTAATACTGCTAACTATTGATGGTTTGAGGCCTAATCAACAGACTGGCTTTAAGGAAGATAAGTATTAGAACTAACAAAACTTTGTAAAATATTTGTTTGATAGCCTTCCACATATGATGGGTATGTATTTTCCACAACACCTTAAGATAAGGCATTTTCCCTTGGAGGGTGCAGTGGGAAAGTGTCACATTAAAACAAACAAACAAACAAAAAACCAACCCACAAAACCCCACAAAAACCTCAACCATGAAAACATTAAGCCTGGTCTGACCCTAAATGTCAGCCCTGTGCAAATTCCAGGACAAGCATATGGAAGAGAACCAATGTAGGACAAAGGACATCCAAAGACTTCAGGGGAGGTCATGGGAAATGTCGCCTACCTTGAACTTGATTATAATCAGTTCTAATTGTTACAAGGCTCATGTTGTTTTTAAAGAATGCAATAATAAAATTTCAGCTTCCTAGAGCTTGAACCAAATGTTACATTTAATATGAGAAGACTCTTTCATTGGAGATTGTGTTGATTGCATAGTAAATGTGACTTGTCATCTTTAGTTTCAAATAGCTGTCTGCACTAAACATTACTGGAATGCTTAATAGTTACTAAAAAGAAGATAAAAGTAATTTTTTTCCTTGGGCAGAAGAAATAAATTATAGTTGTTTATATAACAGGTTTCCATTTTTTAGAAAATAATTTTCTTTTTCTTTGTTACTTTACATGATCATTATTATTAATATTATTAATTTTTACAAGTTCAAGCACTAAAAATGCATTTTAATGGTTGCAGCTTTCAGCTCAGAAAGCTATATGGTATGTGACAGCCAGCAGGAACTCTTCCAATCATGCTGCACTTGGTGTACTGGGCCAAGTCCTGAGCTCCATAAATTCCTTTGAGAAGTCAAAAATGCCCATGAATGCTTCTGAACTAGGTTCTTAACTTCTCTTTTGCAGTCCACCCTGATGTACTGGGCAGTAAGGGGGGCAGATGGGTTTGCAGAATCCTGTGTAAAAAGTAGGCTTCAGAAAATCTGTATATTTATTAAATTCTCCTACAAAATAAAGCTTACACAGAATTGTGCATCTCTGCTATAGAATTTAAAACTAGACTTGAATAGACTTGACACCCTAGAAGGGTGATCAATCCCTCATAACTTCTATGTATGCTTTTTTCACAAGGAGGTATATACAGGATTTTTTTCCATAGGCAGAATGCACCTATGACTTTTTCTGTTCCTCATTATGTCCTCATTATCAAGTGCCAGGCCAGAAGTGGTTACCTGACTCATGTTATTCTCTCATTTTTAAGGTGGGTCTTAACTTCCAGTTTCACCTTGTCTTACAGTTTGCCATGACATGTGCTTGCATCTTACAGCTCTCTTCCCCAACAGAATGGAAGACTGGTGATCAGTGGTTAAAATGCCATTTGCAGCAAAGCATATGGTTGGACTCGATGATCTTAAAGTTCTTTTCCAACCTAAATGATTCTATGATTCTATAACTCATTCAAACAATAGTTTAAGAGAAACTGTAAATGGCAGACCAGGCATTCTCCGAGGCCTGTCCTTCCCAGATCTGAGTAGGCCTATGGCAACAGCCTAGTCTTCCAAAGCAAATGCATGTCTTTCTGTCGCTGTCTCACACTCTTAATAATCTTCCCCAGACAACTTCTCAAGGGTAGTTCTCTTCTCCTTTGAGAAATTTCTAATAGGTCATTATTGCATTTTGTCCTGCAAATCCAGAGCCTGGCAGAACACACTTGTGTCTTTGAAAGCAGGATACGTGGTTCCTGGAGCTCATGGATCTGTTGTCTTTCAAGTACAGTTGGATATCTTGTTCAGGGATCCTCTTTCTTGGGGGTTTTTGTTTGGTTGGTTTTGTGTGTGTTGGGTTTTTGTTTGGTTGTTTGGTTTGGTCTGTGGGATTTGAGTTTGGTTGGTTGGTTGTTTGTCAGTTTGTTTGTTTGTTTTTTCCATGGCATAGTGTACTGAGTTTGTGTGGCAAGGTTTTGGTAGTGGGGGGGTTACAGGGGTGGCTTCTGTGAGAAGCTGCTGGAAGCTTCCCCTATGTCTGACAGAGCCAATACCAGCTGGCTCTGAGACGGACTCACCACTGGCCAAGGCTGAGCCAATCAGCGATAGTGGTAACGCCTCTGTGATAACAGATTTAAGAAGGGAAAAAAAGTTGCAGGAGATACAGAAACAGCAGCCGGAGAGAGGAGTGAGAACATGTAAGAGAAACAACCCTGCGGACACCAAGGTCAGTGAAGAAGGAGGGGGAGGAGATGCTCCAGGCGCCGGAGCAGAGATTCCCCTGCAGCCCGTGGGGAAGACCATGGTGAGGCAGGCTGTCCCCCTGCAGTCCAGGGAGGTCCACGGTGGAGCAGATCTCCACCTGCAGCCCGGGGAGGACCCCACGCCAGAGCAGGTGGGTTCCCAAAGGAGTCTGTGACCCCGCGGGAACCCTGCACTGGAGCAGGCTCCTGGCAGGACCTGCGGATCTGTGGAGAGAGGAGCCCACGGAGCAGGTTTTCTGGCAGGACTTGTGACCCCGTGGGGGACCCACGCTGGAGCAGTCTGTGCCTGAAGGACTGCACGGTGTGGAAGGGACCCATGCTGGAGCAGTTTTTGAAGAACTGCAGCCTGTGGGAAGGACCCACGTTGGAGAAGTTCATGGAGGACTGTCTCCCATGGGAGGGACCCCACACTGGAGCAGGGGAAGAGTGTGATGAGTCCTCCCCCTGAGGAGGGTGAAGCGGCAGAAATAACATGTGATAAACTGACTGTAAACCACATTCCCCGTCCCCTGCGCCACTGGGGAGTGTAGGTAGAGAATCCGGGAGTGAAGTTGTGCCCGGGAAGAAGCGGGGGGAGGTAGAAGGAAAGTGTTCTGAGATTTGGGTTTTTCTCATTACCCTGCTCTGGTTGATTGGTAATAAATTGAGTTAATTTTCCCTAAGCTGAGTCTGTTTTGCCCGTGACGGTAATTGGTGAGTGATCTCTCCTGTCCTTATCTTGACCCATGAGCCCTTTGTTATATTTTCTCTCCCCTGTCCAGCTGAGGAGGGGGGAGTGATAGAACGGCTTTGGTGGGCACCTGGCATTCAGCCAGGGTCAACCCACCACACATAGTGAGACAGTACTGTCATTCTTGGATCATTTATAAATGTTGCCAGTTTCACACTAGTCCAAGTAACTCTCTCTGATCCACTCACTGTAGAGATAAACATGAGGTCTTAGTAGCTTTTATTGCAACTAAATGTTAGCGCTGTTGAGTATCAGCACAATCTGAGTGTTGACACAAGGCTTTTTTTTGGAAATGCCATGGAATACACTTCTCAGCCGTACTGCAATTGAGTTACACTAGATGTTTCTAATGTATTAAAGGAGTTGTCCCGTCCCGTGTTGTGTTGTGTGTGTCGTCCCCCGCCCCCGCTTTTATTCACTCTTTGATTAAAAAAATGGGTGTTGAGCATTTCTGGGCAGAGATGAAATGGAAATATTGTTATTGATTTATTCATACAGTTGTCATTTTCTTGGCTGTGGTAAATTTAATAGTTGTTTACTGGTCCCTGGGTTCTATTGATCAGCATTGCTCCCTCTGTATTGGTTTTGTGCGGCAAGGTTTTGGTAGTGGGGGGGGGTTACAGGGGTGGCTTCTGTAAGAAGCTGCTGGAAGCTTCCCCTGTGTTCGAGAGAGAGCGAGCCCATACTAGTCGGCTCTAAGACGGACCCGCTGCCGGCCAAGGCCGAGCCAATCAGTGATAGTGGTAACGCCTCTGTGATAACATTTTTAAGAAGGAAAAAAGTTGGGAGAGTGAGAAACAGCTGCCGGAGAGAGGAGTGAGAACATGTAAGAGAAACAAGCCTGCGGACACCAAGGTCAGTGAAGAAGGAGGGGGAGGAGATGCTCCAGGCGCTGGAGCGAAGATTCCCCTGCAGCCCGTGGGGAAGACCCTGGTGAGGCAGGCTGTCCCCCTGCAGCCCAGGGAGGTCCACGGTGGAGCAGATCTCCACCTGCAGCCCGTGGAGGACCCGACGCCGGAGCAGGTGGGTTCCCGAAGGAGGCTGTGACCCCGTGGGAACCCTGCGCTGGAGCAGGTTCCTGGCAGGACCTGGGGACCTACGGAGAGAGGAGCCCGTGGAGCAGGTTTTCTGGCAGGACTTGTGACCCCGTGGGGGACCCGCGCTGGAGCAGTCTGCTCCTGAAGGACTGCACACCGTGGAAAGGACCCACGCTGGAGCAGTTCGTGAAGAACTGCAGCCTGTGGGAAGGACCCACGTTGGAGAAGTTCATGGAGGACTGTCTCCCGTGGGTGGGACCCCACGCTGGAGCAGGGGAAGTGTGTGATGAGCCCTCACCCTGAGGAGGTGAAGCGGCAGAAAATAACGTGTGATGACCGTAAACCCCATCCCTGTCCCCTTTGTGCCACTGGGGGGGCTTGGTGGAGAAATCTGGGAGTGAAGCTGTGCCTGGGAAGAAGGGAGGGGTGGTGGGAAGGTGTTCTGAGATTTGGTTTTATTTCTCATTACCTTACTCTGGCTGATTTGTAATAAATTGAGCTAATTTTCCCTAAGCTGAGTCTGTTTTGCCCGTGATGGTAATTGGTGAGTGATCTCTCCTGTCCTTATCTCGACCCGCAAGCTTTTTGTTATATTTTTCTCTCCCCTGTCCAGCTGAGGATGGGGGAGTGATAGAACGGCTTTGGTGGGCACCTGGCATCTAGCCAGGGTCAACCCATCACACCCTCTCACACCCACGGAGGGCCCCGTGCCTGCAAAGCCCTTGTTTTAACTTTGTGCACGAGGAGGCCATTAATTCATGGTTTCTGATTCTGTCCAGACTGAAAGCCAAAGTACAACTGCCACTTGCGTTTGGATAATATGGTCACTTGACAAAACCAAATAATTGCATTTTCTGTATTTCTATAATGGTAGCCATCTATCTCTACTTTTCAATATATCTCTTAGAAGTAATAGTCAGAAATTCAAGGATTCCAGTTTAGCAGTATTCAGGCTACCAATGGTGACTGCAGGAAACAATAGCACTGACAACATTTTAAATGTTAGAAATGGCCTGGAAAGGGGGAATCTGTCAAGGAAAAACTATTGTTCAGCTGAAAAGCCATGACCTTATGAGAGCAATTTGCAATGTAGCAAATACATAGGTTGGCATGAAAATCATGGTCTTGCCCAATTTTGTTGCCAGTTTGGCTCTTACCCTGATTACCTTGCTCTTGCACACTGTGCTCATCTGAGGGTTTAAGCTGCATGTGGCAGGGGAACTCTTGACCTCCTGAGCACTCTGGTTCCTTCCTGCTTTAAAGCAGCCTGTTAAAATCAGCTCAAAGGAGTGGCACTCAGACTGAGAGATGCATCGGGGAGGAGTCATATCTGCTGCCAAAATATTCCAGGAACTGAAGTTGAAAACTGGATGGCAAAGGTTTTCTACAGCTGGAGGAGATGATTTTAGCTTTAGTTATATTTGTTATGGCTCGTAAGAGTGGGATCAGTGTTGAGAATCTACTACTGGCAAGGAGAAGGCAGGGGGAGAAGATTTTAATTACAGACATATTTATTAACAATGAGTGCAGAGACATGATAGGGAGAAGGAGAGTTTTCATTTTAACACGTGCACTATTAATCATGAATTATACTAGGGTTACAAAAGGGAATCTGCCTGGAGGCAGAGGGCAGAAGAGATGATTTTTATCAAACATATTGAGCCAATTTCTGTCCTCTGACATATGCACACAGCTTCCATTGAACTCCATGGGAGGCCTACACTTGAATTGCAGGGCATAATTGTGCTCTGCATGTTCCATACATATTAATCATAATTAAAAATAAAGTTCAAGGCAGGGCTGAGGGATATGTGGTTGAGGCACGGTTAGGGCCAAGGTAATCTACTTTATCAATATACATTTCCTAAGGTGCCTTGTATCTTGGCAGGTGATAAAAAAAAGATGTAATTCATATGATATGAATATACACTGATACATGTTGTAGTATTTCCTGTTATAACACCAGTTACAATCCCTTTTGTTGCTTTTAAAAGATTTTTAAAGGATGGTTAAAGCTAAAAACAAAGGTTTAAAACTCTTGGGAACACCGTGAGTGTTCCAGCATGATGCTTACTGAAACGCGAAGATATCCCCTAATGTAACAAAATTAAACAATGAAATGAAACTGTAATGATTAGTATTATCATTGCATTTCTATCTGAAGTGTTCAGTTGTAGCCCTGTTTTACATTATGTCTTTTGGATTTGGAATATTTCTCTGCATTCCACAGGAATCTTATTTCTGTGCCATGAGACTGAGTTGTCCTTTGTGATTTTCTGTTCATGAATTTTTCACAGTTTTACTAACTTTGTGGATTCAGTTTTTAGCCCTATGCCTGATTGTTTTCTAATTTGCTTGCCATCTGTCAATTTATTTTGTTATATATTTTCTATATCTTATTTTAGAGCTCATGGGCTAGTCCATCATCTCAAGAAGTGGGCCTTCTTCCCAGCTCTTCTCTGCCTCTCATCATGCCACTGCTCTCCTCATAGTTATATTTGAGTGCTCAGACTCTGTTTTCATCTGTGTCCAGTGCTTGCTAAACTCAGGCCTCTCCTTTCTTGATACTTCTACTCAAATTTGGGAGCTTTTAATACCTTGTGGCCCTGAGCTGAGTGCTTTTAACTGTCCCCTTTAAGTAACTTTCAAGAATCTTGAGTAACTTGCACTGATGATCGACACATTATGAAATCTGTCAGACAGAAAGTTGCTTTTTGTCTTAAACCACTCCTGCTGATAGGTTTGGAAGACTTCACTCTATCCTTGTTTGTCAGCTAAGAAAGCTATCATATTCACTTAATTACTTTCTGTTTTGAGGACTCTATATCCCAATCTAACAGTTCTGACCAAGATATTAATGCAAAGATAGTTTCCTTCTTACTCAGTCTGTCTATTCTTCTTCCTTTTTGTGCGTAATTAAATCTTAATGTGAAGTGATCTAAGGAAAAATTGGCCACTCCTTTTTTTGCACATCTCTTTCAGGGCATAGAAAAATGAGCATTTTGATCATGAGCACCTTTGGGAACTGGTGAAATCCAGACATCAGGTAAGGAAATTTGTTCTAGGTCATGGGCAACCTTCTGTCATCCTTCCCACGACTGGCTTTGTTTCAGAGGATGTTTGGGTCTCCATGTAGTGCCCGTGACTCTGTATGAAGTACTTAGTGATAAGAGTGAAATCATGTCTTTCCCATAGATTTCAGCAAGACATAATGTTTTGCTTCGTCTGAAAACAGCAGGAGTATCTAGACAGTGTGGGAAGAGTAAAAGACCTTCTTCCCTGACAAAGCAGGTAAGAGGGTCAAGACAGCAAACTCCTCTTCTTCCTGAATGCCTCTGGCACGTGGTCACACATGCCATCCCGAAGAGTTTCAGGTGAAAGGAGCCGCTCTGCAGTTTTCTCAGGATGCAGGAGTTGAGACTTTAGTAGAAAGTTGTGGATTATGATACTTTTTCTGCAGTTTAATTCAGATCCTAAAGCTACTAATTTTAAAAGTATTCCTTTGCAGAAAAATGGTAGAATTTTCACTGTGTTCTGGCTGGAGATCCAGCCATACATCTTCACCAAGGTAGTTTCTGGATTGCTGTGAGTTCTGAAGCCTGATTGAAATTTTTCATTCAGGTCAAAGATGCCAAATGAGGTTAGTTTAAAAGATGTTATATACATATGTATGCATATATATTTCCAAATACCTTGTTTAAACAAATTAAATTCAAAACAGATGGAACTGAGAAATACCTTACATAGGTCTTCTGTGAAGAAGTTACTAAGCTTGCTTAAAGTCAGGTAGAAATAACTCAGATTCCAGGGAGGAAAGAATAAAAGCATTAGCCATTTTATAAACTATTGATGCATGTTATAGACCAGGCAAAGAAGCCAAAAAAGAATTGAAACCAAAACATCAGGAGATGCCATTGATCTGAGACTACTCATTGTATTTGTATTGGGTAGAGACTTTAATAAAGCTGCTCATTTTTCTGAGGGAGCAAATTAGACATGCAGAGGAAGAGAAATCAGAAAGTGACATGATACTTTCCTTCAACACCTGGCCCTTGCTCACTAAACAATTTCTTCATAGCGGGTATTAACTTGTAAAGAGTGGGTAAAACCATAGATCTGTTTAATGTCTGCATCAGTAAGAATTATTTGTTATTTTCTAATTAGCAAAGATTGCAGATGCTGCATCATTTGATATAAAAGACTAGTGTCAAAACAGAGACACATTTTTTCACCCTTATAGGAAACGTAATAGGAAATAGACTTTATTTTAAGGAAGACACTAAAATATTTTAAAGGATGATTTATTTGCCCTTTAACAATAACTGTGTTTATGCAAATGACACTTAAAATAATAATTTAACTCTATAAATCTATATTTTTAGGTCTTGCTATGTTTGCACAATCTTTAGGCTCCTATGGTGCCTTGACTGGAGAGCATAAAGTGGTCATGGATGCCTCTCATCTGTTTTCCCTGTGCCCCTCCTCCCCATATGTTTTAGGATCAATTTTTTAAGGTCAAGTTCTGACTCTGTGGGTATGTAATACATAATCAGTTTGACTTCCCTTGCATTCTTACATGTATGTATATCATTATTCCGTAACTGTATTTAGCCTATCTAAATTTGGTCATAAGTTACCTAGTTGCTTTTTAAGGCTCCCTCCCTCCCACTCTTAGGCCTACACTTAAGTTTCTAGCAATTAGGCTGACACCACTCTTCCTTCTGCTGCTTTTCTTTTATTTATTTGATTCTTTTGGTCCTGGCTGCCAAACAGCTCCCACAGGTGACCTGAGCGTGGGGCTAGTGTGTTTACTGCAGTGGGCAAGAGGTGGGTTGAAGCCCCCAGACGGCAGGGAGCTGAAAGCCCAGTCCTCCCGCTTTCTTAACATCTGCAGGCACTGCTTGGTGGAAGAGAAATACTGTTGTCACCCCTGCAGTGGCTGTTCGGCTGGCTGGTGCGCTGAATTGCCAGGAAGGACACATACTACTGGTGTAGTCAGCAGAGAGAATTTCAGGGTTGTGGCTGTGTTGCTTATGTGACAATAAGGGAATGCAGTCATGTTATCTAAAAAGTCTGGATCATGCTAAAAGGAGAAAGGCTTGGTTTTTAGAACTTTGTTTGGATATCCAGTGAAGTGTTTTCCTTGTGACTATTTCAACCAACACGAACAGAGTTTCTTCCTAAGCAAAGTTTTCAGCTAATGAAGATTACAAGTGACCAGCACAGTTCCTCAGAAAATACTGAATAACATGAGTTTTCCTTTAATCAAGTTTTCTGTTTCTGGATCCATAATAACTTTTAGTATAGAGGTAGTCCAGTAGTGAAGTCAGGGGAACTGTGTGTGTTTAAACAAGATATTTGCAGAGTTCAGAGCTGTAATCTAGCATGTTCAAAAGTTATAAATTTTTTGTTTGGAAGATGATGAGTAGATGAACTCCTTGGTAATGCTATCTGAAGATAACTTGGTAAGCATACCCAAATGCTTATTTAATAATAGATAATGTCATACTATGTAGAAATTTATTTAACAATTGTTTAAATAAAGACCATTAGAGAAAATCGCTAAAAACAACTGAAGGTCTTTCAAAATGCATTTTTTATCATACAGAACATAGGAAAATAGCACATATTATCTGGATTGTGCTTGCACTTAAGTTGTTTTCCCACTTCCTGTAATGTTCTTTCAGGACATTAAAAAGAAGGTTAAACTACATTAACTCATTCACCCTGTTGATATTAGAGGTATTTAACCCAGAATGCTTTTGAGTTGTCTTTGGCATGAAAATAAGTTTTGTTCAAAGCCACTCTCAGGTTGCAACTGAAATCCTCCATGTGTAAACAACTTGAAATTCTTATGCTAGCTTGAAAATCCATACTTCACCAAAGTACTTGTTCACTGACTAAGAGGATTTCAACACTTCCTGGAGATTAACTCAAACGCTTTATGAATTAGAAATGAGAAATAATTCACTTTTTAAAATTCAAATTTACCCAGATGTTTTGACATTTGCAAGGAGTTATCAGAAATGTTATTTTGCTTTAGATGTTAGGCATTAGAAATAAGATAAAGTTGGAACAATAAGAAATTACAGAGTGTTCAATTTAAATATTGTTAACCAGTAACTGTAAGGGTAATATGAACAGGTTCAACCTGAATTCTGAAGTGTATGACATCTGCAATTGAAATCCACTTAGAAACCTTAAGTATGTATATTTTAAACCTTTTGTACAGCTGCAATGATGATTTCATAATTTCAAATGACAGTATTTTTGATGGTAGGGATACAACATGTCTGAGTCATCTATCAGATTTCAGAGGTAACAGAAGCTCTTCATAATGTTTCACTGACCAGATCTCAGGAGATGGTTGTGCTAGTGTATACAGGATAGTTGGAATGTGGTGCTGTCTAAACTGGACTTACCTTCATAGGTTCATAAATTTTAAAGACAGAAGTATTTATGATAATTTGTTCTGAAAATTGGAATCAGTTAGATTTTCACATGAAGACCTGGAGAACAGTCCCTAATTGTTAGAAGAAAGATGAATTCATGACTCGCCATATAGAAAGGAGCCTAGAATGATTTAATCTAAATTCTCTTTAAAGCAAAGATGTAGATAGGACTACAACAGACAGTTAAAAAACCTGTATACCTATATTGACATTGGAGAATATTGCACATCACCACCAACTGAGGCAGACATCTTTAACCTAGCCTGACGCAAGTTTGAGTCCCAGCTCCATGTGTATCTAAACACATAATTAACACCCACATGATTATTCCAGAAAGTTTTAATTTTGAAGCAGAAGGATATGCACAGTTATGTGAAACAGATGCTTGTTCATGTATTTGAATGTTAGAAATTTGGGGTTCTGATGCTGCAAATATTTATGCTCATTAACTTCATTGATCTGTATTCATGTTGTGCTCAATAAGCCTTGGTATTTAAAGCTAGACATATGCTTGCCTGTGTGGTAAGCAGGGTTCAAGCAATGCAGTTAGAAACAGAAATGTTTGTGCATAAAATGAATAATGTGCTTTTGGAACTACTGATGACTAAATGAAGAAAGAGGAGACTGTTTTAAGAAGCAGATGTTAAGAAAGAAGTGGGTAGAGGAAAGAGACATTTGCTGGGTAAGCACAGAAAGGTACCTGACCGTAATAGCATTAAAGGGGAAGAGAGAGAATGGGAGACAGAGAAGTGGAAAGGAGAGGGAAGAGGTGTATGTCATCTGCACACACATGTTTGTAATAGCTCCCTACATTTCCTTTTCTATATCCAAACCAATATATCTACCAGACACTTCATAAACTTGCAGGAATCAGCTCATTTTCAGGAACTTCCTATCTGATATTAATATCTGCAGAATTTTTCAAAGGTTGATTGAAAATCTCATCTATAATTGTCTTCCACATAAATGACATAATGTTGATTATTTGTTTAGATAGGGCTGTCACAGAACTTGTTCCTATATTCAGCAGGAGGGAAAAAGAAAATTGCATCAGTTTCAAATCTTGGCCCTTCTTCAGGTTTTCATGGTTGTATCTAACCATTCTGTCTAAAAATCACAGTGATATGCTTTCCATCTCAACTGCAGTATTTAGTTGTTAAAGTAAAATCAAGGGATTGGATGTGTTCAGGAAAAAAGTTAATAGGCTAGTTTATTTTCAAGTAGCTCACTGCAAAGTGAAAATGTCTATGTCAGATGCGGTGAGGGAGAGAAGCAGTAAAGTTTTTCAGCAGAAATCTATTGTCGTAAGTATCCCACCCCCACCAGTTCTATTACATAGAAAATTAGTAAACAGATTTTAAAAATAAATAGGGATAATAGGTAATTGTGTGTAAACCTCATAACTGATGTCATACTGCAGTATCATTTTCCCATTCTGCCCTAGACAGTTATATGTTATGGGCTAAAATCCTGGCTCCATTGAAGTAAATTCCAAAGCTGCAGCTCTTATTCCTGTGATGTGGAGATTTATATGAAATACAACATTTTCAAGTGACCAAAAGTCTTCATTTGGACTATTTGTAAGAATCTGAAGTGACACAGAAGAAATTGTTGCCATTCTTGCAACTTTTCCAACTTAAGGTGGTAGCTTTTAGTTTCAATTTCTATAGGACTGCATTTTTTTATACCACATTTTAGAAAGAATATTTAATCTGAGGTAAGCAAAATTAAAAAGGAATAACAGGAAAGCAGTCTGATTATTAATGCTGTTAGAAGTTTTCTTTTAACTAAAATAAAGTGATGGTTTTATCAAGGTTTTCTTTTGTTCCTGTGACATATGTTTTCACTTCCTCTTTGAATTTTAACGTCACACTTCTGAGCATGATGAATAATCACACTGAAAATACTGTGTGATTTTATGAAACTATTCCCAAATGCAGATGGGAAACAGACATCAATCTCTTAAGATTTGAAATAAAACCTAGAATTAAAAAATTCTATCATTAAGTAGAGTTATTTCAAGCTATTTATGCTAAAAGAAGAAAAGCTCTGGCATTGTTCAGTCCGAATTGCTGAAGGGCATTTTCTGTGCCTTACATGACCTACTTTTAAAACCACAAGCTTTTAAAATGTCAGAATTAGTAAATTTTTCTGTCCTACTATTTTATAGTATTGAGGCAATGTAGAAGATTAAAATCTCTATTTGCACTAACTTGTCCCAAAACCAAATATACAGAATAGACAAAGTAATGTAAAAGTATAATTTCTAAAAGCTGTTGTTCTTAAACTTTATATATAGGATGCTATAAAACAATTCTGTAATACAATTAATCTGCAGTATCATTCATCTTCTATCTTCCTATGTTAAGAATACTTTTGGACACCTGTTAGAATAGAAGAATCTGATCTTTAGGAAAGAACTTGAATTACAAAGTATGGACTGGTAGCAGCACTCCACTCTCTCACATGCACAGCAGCAACTCTTTTCAGAGTCAGTTTAAAGTGAAGTTTTAACCTCTGTGCAGTGTAAGAACATAAAATATGTCTTCAATTTTGTGGAAAGAGGCTGTGAATAAGAATGTCACTGTCAGTCTGTCTTAAAATAGATCTTTTCCATAGTTTCTGTCAAAAAATAGGATCGTTAAGAAATATCTTTTTCCCTGAGCCTTCTATTTATTTTTCAAGTGTTTCATATAATTAAAAATCCCTCTTAGGTCAGGGTCATTTTTGGAGAAACATTTGAAGAGTGAAGAGTTGATGCATCTTCCCTGCCTGTTTTGTGGAACTGGAACAACTGGCTTTCCTTTGCTATTGCCATTTCATGAAACCTTGTCATATGAAAGGTAATTGCAGTCTTCCATATCTCTCAGTAACTGAAGCCCTAATAGAAATCTGCCAGGATTTCTCTACAGCCCTTGTTTCTAAGGTTTGCCAGAAATCAACAGAAAAGATTAAAATGCATGACAAATAATTGAAATGTAACATATTTTAGTCTTGGGAGATTAAAAAGATACTGTAAAAGTATCTTCATGTTCTGTACCCCTGAGAAGGAAATCAGAAGAAATGGAAACATTATCATGCACAAGGATAATACTCTGAGTGTATTACCTGTATTACCAGAAGCTTGGAACTCAATGCACTCCATATCTCAGTGCAACTCTCCATCACTTGAGGTAATAAAGAAAAATTTAACTTCTGGTAAGTGGCTACTAGACCGGAATGTCACGTGCATATCTGTTTTCAGACAGTGGTACCTCCCTGAAGGATCAAACCACTTCTTTCTTTCCAAGGCCTTCACTTAAAGGGCTGTTCTATTGTTAAGACAGTTGTTGGAGACAGGATACCTACACATAACTATTTCACACATTTCTGCCTGAATGGCAAGGGTTGGCATTTGGGTCTGCAAGCTGGGAGCTGTGGCTTCCCACCAGAACTGAGTCCTAGAACAGAGAGCCAAAAGCAAACCACATGGGTGCTGGAGGAGAGCAGGAAAGACAGCCTCCTTGATCAGCCTCCTTGATCACACAAGTGAGGATGTGTTCACAAGTAGTGGCTACAGTGATCTTGATATTACTAAGAAGGAAAAAAAAAGTAATGTTTGCTTTGATGATGAAAAAAGTAATGTTTGATGCCCCTTCCAGAATTCTGTTAAGTTGCAAGCTTGAGAAGATAGTCTCCTCTGCTACTTCAGTTGTGCAAAACTGTACTTCTTTTTTTTTAAGAACAAGCTATGCAAACAAAACTTCCTGCACAAACATAATCCCTTAAACCTTTTTTTTCTGAAGTTAGACTCTATCTGTGAATGATGATAAATCCCAGTGGTACAGAAAAGCCTGGAAAAATCTGGCCTAAAGACTCAAAGTGAGAAATTCCCTGAAAGACAATTAAGATTCTGTGAGATTTTTTTGTTACCTGGAAATGACTGGTTCTATCTCCAAGTTTTTTTTCAGTTACTCATTATTCTTTGTGGAAAAGGTTCCCACAAATAAAAATGAGAGGACATCAAAGAAGTACAGATGGTAGGTGAGTAATACTAAGGCTGAAATAAGTTTCTCAAAATTAAGGATATTTGAAGAATGCATCATTGATTGTATAACACTGTGAATGATGTACTTGTCACAGTTTTAATATAATAGCAGAACATTGATTCCATTGAAATACATTTTCTTCTGTAAAATTGTCCATATTCTTACATGTGCCTTTGCAGAAAATAATGACAAGGTTCTAAATAACTGTATGCATTATATGACTGTATACACTCCTGCTAGGAATTCACACAAATTATATAGTTCTGATGCACAAGAGAACAGTCATCTCAATAAAAAAATTGTCCTCATCCAAATCCAGGATGTAATTAGGGGTGTGAGCCAAAGTAAACGATAATAACATCATAGCTTTAAATATCCAGAAGAATTAGAGCATATAATATACAGTTCAAAGAGTATAATAGACTAGGAGGCTAAGTGAAATTGAGCAATTTTTTTTATTTTATTTTTTATTTTTATTTCTTTTTTCTTTTTCTTTCTTTTTTTTTTAATTTTGATTATTCAAAGAGGATCAGAAGCTTCAGCATAAGTGCAGATTTGCCTTTCTGTCTCTCTTTTTTCTCTTTCTCTCCCTTTGACAAATCTGGATTTTTTTCCAAAGGTGCAACTGAAGGTCACTCCAGCATTAACTTTAACAGCCTTTCTGTGATACTTAAGGCACAATGATCACAACAGCACAAGCCTTAGTTTTGTCTGTACATGTCCAGCTGGGGGGAAGCTATTCAGTGAATGAAACCCATATTGTTGCTGCATCTATACAGCCGTAAGTATTTGGGTCAGGTAGTTCAAACGTAGTTTAAGCATGCTTATAGGATCTGCAATCATTTACCTGGATTGGAAGGTAAATGCATTTCACGTTGCCATCTTCTGATATTCCTCTTGAATAACTCATACGAGTATAGAAGAAACACCACAGAGTCCATGTCCTTTAATCTGCCTTGTTATTGTATATAGTGGCCTGATAAGATTATTAGTGTATAACTACATAAATTAAAATAATCCTAGTTTTGGTAAATTTATGGACACAGCAAGTCTGAGGAAAGCACAGCTTTTGGCTAGCATGTCTGCAGCAAAGCAAGGCTGTTTGCAGCTTATTACAAGTTTGGGATGAAGCCTGTGCAGCTTCATTTATTTCACAGATGTGGGAAGCTGTGGATGCAATGGTATGCAAGAAGACACAGTAAACTGGAACAGAGATAATAAAAACCAGAACCTATAGATCTCATTCCTCAGCTTTAACTGCTAAATAACAATTTTCTCTACCAAGCAACCAAAGCTTTGAGAAGGTGAATATGTAATGGAATTATCTAGGGATTTACCCACTAAATCCTTTTATACCACAAGGACTACAATGCTGGTGATGCCATTGATCCTCCCTGCTTATTCCCATGACATGTGACTCTGGTGGTTGTAGATCTTCTGGTCTTAAGAGTGTTATCTGATGCTGAAAAGTATTCTGGGTCCTGTGCAGAGACAATATTAATGGAGCAAGTGGTCTGGTCTAGACAATTGCTACAGAGGAGAATAAGGGTCTCTGACCTATAACAACAGCATTTGTGAGCAGATGAACCATCTCACATTTATGTTCAGGTGAAGTGGGGGGAAAAATGCTTGTACACAATAGTGAAAAATGGCCCTCACTGTAAAATACAAGTATGGATTTCAGTTGCTATGCAAATCCAAGTTGACTGCAAAATAATTAAAAAAAATAATAATCTTTAAGCTAACCCATCCTACCTATAAACTTTTGGTTCATTTGAGTCAGAGTTTTAGCAGTATGTAGAATTGCAATGACTTGTATATAAAACAGAAAACATAACTACAAAGATTTTATGGCCCAGGTTTATGTCCTAAATTCTAGTCTTGTGTTCTTTTCCTGGGATTATTTAGCTGATGATTTGTTTGTACTGTGTATGAGTTTTTGTATTGTTGTGCTGAAAAAATACTTTATTTTCAGACTATGTAAATTTTCAAACTTTTTTTTTTTACTCTTAATAAACAAAAAGAGTTTCCTATTACCTTTCTGTAAAAATGGTGTTTCAAATTTGACTGTAGGTCATTAATAAAATGGTCTTCCTACCCCAAAAACAAAACAAAACAAAAATCCCAACAGCAGGAAGTGCTATATCATTCTTCCCAGACAAAATGTAATAGTCCAAAACCTGCTTTATATTTTGTCTGAACTGTTCATGAAAGAATGAGAGGTTATTCTTTTTCTGCATCAGAAGTTTGTTTTAGTTTGATAAAATCTTTTTCCTACCATAAGGTGAGCCAGACCTCAGCAATGCAGGTCACCTTTTTATTACTGTGTGTGGATAACAAAACTTGAAGCTAACCATTAGCTGAATTATAAACTCTACCCATACCGTGACACAAATCCTAGTGGGACAAGGGCCTGTAATCCTGTAATTGCTGTAACAAGATGAAATGCATACACAGAGCATGTAGGGTACAAGCTTTATATTTTCTGACTTTGTCTTTCTACTCTCTTCATTAAAGTATAGATTCTTTTTTTCCTGGACTATAGAGCAAAATATGCTATATCAGCAATGAAAGCTTCAAACACGAATGTTTCCAAGGATACCCTACTGGCTTGCTTTGGCATGACTTTTATTCTTATGAAAACTAATCCCCTGCACTGAATAAATTAACTTTTTTGAAATGTAACTTATAATTGCAATTAAAGATTTTCCATATGTTAATAAAAATTACTAAAATATTTATAATAATGGAGAATATTCTTGTCATTCTGTGGCTCAACTCTGCAGTTTCTCACATTCTCACTGGGACCTCTGGTGCGAGAATCATGATTTAAAAAGCCTTCCAGTCTCCTGGAATTTGAGGGGGACAATGGTTACTCAGGCCAACGCCAGCTGCAGCAGCCAGGGATGAGAGCTAAATTTTAACTGCACCACAGGCAAACTTCACCTGCGTAAGGACCCTCTCTTAACTTTGTTCTTGGACCTCTTTTTAATATCTGAGTCTGTCTGATAGCCTAATCATAAGGAAGAAAGTGGTAGTAGCCTCTTTGGTAGAGCAGGGTTGTATATACTGATGGGGAACAAACGTATGGTAAATAGAAGTCAGTGGGAGGGGAGGACTTCCTCCCATTTTTGCTCCCTTTTCATAATCTCTTTATACCCATGGCTGAAACAACCTTTTATTCGCATGCACTCAAAGTGATTTGTTATCCAGTCTGTTGCCAACACATCGCTGCTGAGGGAGCCTTCAACTCTTTCTCATCCTCTACTCTGCGTGCTTGTCTTGGGAAATGCTTTCTTGGTTGGTGTCACAAAATGGAGAACAACAGAGAGACACTAAGAAGAAAGCATTTCTGGAGGCTGGAGAGGAAGAAGGCGGAGACCAGGATTTCCCAGGACATGCAGGCACAGGAGGCATGGATACAAAGGAAAATATATGCAAGCAGATAGTTGAGATAGTTGCTGTGAGGAAATGGCTTCTCTCTAGCATGGTCTTCATGTTTTCCTCAGATTATTTCTGTATTCAGTATAAGCATGAAAGGCAGAATATGGGCATAGTATGGGTAGTAATTTTTAATACATTATTGTATAAATATTTTGTTACTGCATGGGTCTGTGTAATAGGAGTTGGACTATTTTTTAGTTGAATGTGATGCACGCTGAAATGAAATAAAAACAGACATTATTTTTAATTAGATAATTTTGTCATAATAAACAAACTGGGCAAGAATGCATTAAAAATGCTTATTTTTCACTCTGAGAACAATATGGAGATAATATAAAATCAGTGACCACAGGAAACTTCTTTGGTCATACATACTCCATAAGGTCAATATAAACTACTGGAAAAAAAGTTGTTGACACTAGCACTTGCAACATAAAGTGTGAAAATCTGCACTTAACCCCCCCCCCAAAAAGAAGCCTCAAGAAGTTATTTTTAAAACAATGCTATTTTTAACAGCATCTATAAATTATACCTCACTGACTTGTCCTTCTTAGTTTCAAAAGTGAAAGGTGTTTTGTTTTTAAGATATTAATTAACTATCCCTATCTTTCCAAGCTCATTAGGAAGGAAAAAAAAAAAAAAAAAAAAAAGGCCTGTTTTCTCCAGGAACCAAGAATATTAAACTCCAAAGGAAGAAAGGTTAAAGATTAAGAAGGGGCAACTGAAGCCAGTGATTTGCCATGCTTTGCTGGTGTCTGTGAAGCCTTATTTTTGCCCTCAGCTGGTCTCCAAGCATCTTGAAAGTAAGTGCTGACTCACCACCCTAATACTTGTTAATCACATCAGACTGCATTTGTCAAGAAATATTAGGTACCTTATTATAGACTGACATTGTGAGACAATGTTTTCTTTGTTAACTTTGGGTTTTGAAACTTGGCTTTGTATTTCATCTGAAAAAAAACCAAAAGACAACAACTGTTTTTTTTGTTAAATTTTTTCATAGCCTTTTCTGCTTTAACTGCAGTCTCGGCCATGTCTTTTGCATGTCCAAAGTACCTTTTATGTTGCCAGTGCATAGAAGCTTCACCTTCTCAGACATGACAATAATGCAATTTCACTCTCAGTGTGCTGATGGAATGTTATTGGAGTGCTAGTATTCGATTTCCACAAAGTGAAATACATTAGTTTTATCAACACAGAAATTCACACTACACATTTAAGTCTGTTTACAACTGTTGCACTACTTACATAGGGGAAAAAAAAAAAAGGCAAAAATCTATGACTATATTGTTACATGTACCTTAATTTGTACAGAGTGAGGACTGAGGTTCTTAGACAAGTCCTAGAAATCAAGGTACCAAGTGCTGTAAAAAACGTGCCCGAAAAATGGTTCTTTATCCCATGAAGTTTTAGGTCACAAATGATTTCTTATTTATATATACTTTATTTTTATATACCTATATGTTTTATAATATATACAAACCCTAATATCATGTCCTATTTGGCTCACATATATGAATATGGTGAAAACCCAAGAAGCAAGCCATTTTCCTTCCATAGTGGCATAATATTTCTTTTTTCCTTCTATGAGGCTATATGGCTCTTTCTTACACTCTTCATTAACTTTAGAAACAAAGGTGTCAGATGTGGGATATGTGCCAAACTGCTAATATTGCATTAGTTTGTTTTCTCCCCAGTACAATTACTTTTTTGGTGAAAAACAGACTTGTGGATGGAAGAACCATAATGTGTTATATTATGGGTTATAAAGAACAAAAAGAAAAAAAAAAACAGGCTTGTGACAAAAAACTAGGTAATTTTTTTTCTTACGTTTTAGAATAAAGTAGATTTTATACTAGGAAGACTCAATAAGCTGTAGGGTTTGGTTTTTTCCTGGATTGGTTTCAATAGGTAAGGGGTGTGGTGCTCTCACTTGAAGTTTCCATTGACTGAGTTCAGTACTCTCTGGGATCGTAAACTCTGTGCGAGTTAAAACTGGATTTATTTATACTTAGGAATCTTAATTTTGTATCTATAGCTGGTAGTTCAGCATGGCTTGGCCTCTATTTGGTGTCTTTATTTTTTTCTTTGCTTTCCTGCTTCTATGAATGGTTTTGTTTTAAAGTATTACTTGTTTATTTTGAAAATCTGCTCTGAGGAGGCCAAACTAAATCAAAAGCCATATCCATGAAAGTTTTAACCCAAAAGAAAAAAAAAAAAAAGGCTTATTTCCCAGAACTCTGTATTTCATTTCCCAAAATCTGCACAAAATAGAACAGAATTACATAGTACAAATATTTGTTTGATTTCTTCTGAAGCTGTCTCTGAGGGGTAGGCTTTATCTTTCCTCATTCTCACTTAGTGAGCACACAACAGATGTTAGTTGCATACTTTCTCATTAAAAAAAAGCGTTACCCAAAGATAGAGTTACCATTGATGAACAGGACTTCATTTCTCAATGTAAGCTGTTCTTTTGACTACCTCAAAAAGACTAAAATAAGATAGCCAGTCTTTTACTATCATAAAACTTTGGTCAGTTGGGGTCAGCTGTCCCATCTGTTTCCCCTCCCAACTTCTTGTGCACCCCTAGCCTACTCATTGGTGGGGCAGTGTGAAAAACTGAAAAAGGCCTTGATGCTTTGTAAACACTGTTCAGCAATAGGTAAAACAATGGTGTGTTATCAATGCTGTTTTGGTCACAAATCTACAACATAGCACCATACAAGCTACTGTGAGGAAAATTAACTCTATACCAGCTGAAACCAGTACACTATCTCTCTAGTTTGTTTCATACCTTTGAAATATTTTCCTCTTGAGTTATTCCATGAATTTAACATCTTTTCTTTCACACCTCTGGGAAATGTAAGAATACAGCTAAGTAAGCATGCCAATTATCTTAAACACTTCTGTGAGTAGTACTTTTCAGAAACTAGCGGGTAGGACAATAGTTAGTAAGAGTTTTATCATTTATATCTTTCTTAAATACAGAAAACAAGATAAAAAAGGTAAAAGAGTTAAAAGCAAACAAACAAACAAAAAAAACCAGTTCAAAATGATATATAAAGATTCCTGACTTTAGATGTAAAGGAACAGTTAAAAAAAAAAAAATCCTGCATTGCTGAGAGGAAAAATGGAAAGTCAAGTCAAAAAGGGGAAAAAGCCAGGAGAAACTGACAAGAGCCAGAAGGCTGAAATCTTGTGCTAAAATGATAAATCTTCATCTAAACCCTCACATTTGACAGTATTAAAAAAGCCCAATTTACCTAGCAGTCTAGATCTATTGTTCTTGAATTCCTTTCTTTTCATTAATGAACCCTCACCCAATCATTCTTCCTCTGTATCCTTTATCTGTAATAATTTTATGGATTTTTTTTCTAAATCATAACAAAAATGTAATAGGAGAGTAACAAAAGCAATCTGTGTGGGATCTTAAGATAATTTTTGGTACAATGATAATTCCTTATTTATAATTAGGATTTTGAAAGCTAATACATAAACAGTTGTAATTCCCTTTGAAAATTGGACCTGAGTTCCCTTAGTTAAAAACAGAAATCTTTTTCTTATATTTGCAGAATACTTGAATTCCCATTTTGTCTAAATAGAACTTTACTCAAGCTTCCTCTGTGCAAACCAAAACCCTACATGCTAATTAAGAAAGAAGGTATGATGTAACTGGCTCACAAAATTAAAAAACCCCAACGACGTACCCCAAGCCCCAGTCTTACGCATATTATTAACAACAGAGTTTATATACCTTTTAAACAGGTGGCAGTAGGAAAGCCATCAAAAATTTATAAAAACCTTTTTTAAATCAATGAGAACTATTGCTAATCAGTCAAGAGTAAAAAGATTATATTGATAATTCAGCAAAACCTCACCTACACATAAGAGAATCAGGACGGACCACAGTCACAGTCCATCAGAAAGAGGACATGATAAAATGATGGGATTGGAATATAATGAAAACGTATTCAGTTTGAAATAAAGCAGTGATTATTGAGGACTAGAGACTCTACAACTATTATTGCATTTGTTAAAAAAGATTAATGAGTCCTATCAAGTCTTTCTGACAGTATGTGGAATACCCTACTCCTCGGTCATCATAGTCTGGGATTATCACAGATGTCAGTGAATTTCTTACGATTTTCCTCCACAGCAAAACTCCTCCCAATTATCCACAGTTCTTGTTCCCACTTGAACATAGAGTGAAAAGTCATCTTTCCACTGTGGTTATATCAGTTGGTCTACAGCTAACAAAGGACACAGCAGAAGGCTTGCTCTGCATTTTTGTATTTTCAAGCAACTAATTCTTCATTAAAGATTTAAAGTTTTAAAGGTGGCTTAGAATTGTTTCTCATTCTGTATTTTGGAAGGAGAGGGAACCGCTCCCTCACCATGCTCTCTAAGAACTCTCTGTTCCAGGTCAAACAGGAGCATTTTCCATTCCTTCACAATCAATTACTTCACAGTAATAGCAGTTCCTTCGACTGCTTTCTGTTTTTCAAAGAGAAGCAACTACAACTGAATTTTATCCTGAATCCTGTTGGCATAACTTAGACATGTGCTAAGAATACCTACAAGTCTGAAGCCTTTGGAAGAGAAATACCCAGTCTCTGGAGCCTGTTCATGCTTAGATATGATCTATGCCCTAGGTTGTTCACAAACAGCTTTGCAGCTGAGATGCTGAAACATTAGCAGGATGTTTCTGTGGCTGGAGGATTTTAAAGATGCCAGCTGAGAAACCTTGGGATTTTGCTTTCCAAGTAAGGCAGTGACTAAGCTAACTAATTCAACTTTGGATTTAAATTCATGTCCCCTTTCCCCTGCCCCAACCCATTCTGGATCTACCTCCTGGTCACTACTGTTGTATTCCATAGTGATCACCCAGCTGTTAATGGAGAGCACTAGTCCAGAGAATCCGAGGAGGAACTGAGCATAGTGAAACCCTGCTCCCTTTCAAACCAGCATAGAGTTTTGACCACAGTTTCAGTAAGACTTTGATTTCAGTCCATGTTCATCAGTTTTCCCTGACAGATGGAATGAAACTATAAATTCATCCTTACAAGCAACATATGATTGGCCCCAAGTATCATCACATTGAAGTTCATGTGTAAAGGCCATTTTTTATGAGCTTTCTGCAGAACAATTAATAATGTTGTCACATTTTAAAAGGAAATATTTTTCATTGAGATGGGGATGAAAAATGAAGTTTTTCATATAGATAATTGATATATAGCCATGTTTTCTAGAAGCTTACTAGTTCATCATAAAATCCTGTACAAACAGAGAAAAATAAAAAACTTAAATTCTTCTTTTTTTCCCCACTGTGGCAAGGTATAAACCAGCATTCCCTTATACTCGGCTTTTCATCCTACAAGGGAAGAAATATTGGTGGTTTCCCTTACTACTTCTCAGCTAGTGGAATTTCCTCAGCGTCTTATTTTTGGTTCCAGGAATACTCTGTGAAATACTGTGGTGACCTATAGTTAACTAGGGCAGACTCTTTGCTTTTATTATTTATATTTCTCAGGTGTGTAAAAGATGCATCAATAACAATTCACAAATCTTCTTCCTAGTGTCTACAACTAGTGGTAAGAAAAAAAAAAAAGTCCATGAGAAACTACAAGTTTACAGAGAGCTAAAAACCAGCAGGTACTACAGTCCAGGAGAAACTAGACCTATTTGCCAATTGCTCAGTTTGTCTCCAGGTGTTCTACTGCATCTCCTTAACTGCTGAAAAAAAAGCCCTGAATATCTTATAGTTTTCACATAGGGCAACTGTAGCATTCGCTACATATCAAGGTGCCACGCTTAGATCACTGGTCGGCCCGGACCAGGGAAAGAGACAGATAACACACACAGTGTGAGCACCAACTTCCGCCTTTTATTGCACAGTTAATTCCTTTTATACTAACAAGGGGAGGTGGGGTTACAGGTACATCACAAGGCTGCGACTAACCCTCTAACTTTCCGTGACAACGCGAGATCTTCCGAACGCCGACCCCTACAGGCAACAATAACTCCAGGAATTTTAAGATCTGTTTGGGCTTTTAATTGTACAAAAAGCTTTCAGTATGAATCCTTAAGGTCTACAGGGTAAAATTAGAAGAGTAACAAAGGTTCATCTATTTTTTAATTTACATATTAAATTATTGAAGACAGCTTTATACAGTATAATAGCATTTCATCAGTTTGTCATGAACAAAATGCAGTGCACAAGTGTTTATGTGTAATTCTCTGATCTTCACAGCTATTCAAATGGAATGAAATCATATCTCTGATAGGTATATGATACTCAGATAAATGTAGATAAAGCCAAATCTTACTCATAAGTATCTCACCCTTTTTTTTCTGTACAGATAGACTACTACAACATGAGGCAAACGGGCTTGATATTGTCAATGATCACATTGATATACACCACTACGGAAGTGTAGTACTTTACACCTTTGTGGTGAGCTTTATGAATTGATGAAGCTACTTATAAGCCTAAAATTTGAGATCATAATTCATTATGTACTTCTGCAAATTCAAGGCAAGTACTGTTGACAGGGAATTGCTGATATTGCAGGTAGTACTTTTTGCAATGGTGAAATAAGTTCACATTGTTCTCTTTCTGATGTGCTAGTGAATAAAATTAATTCTTTGTTCTGTGTTTCAATTTGTATTGCCTTTAATATACGTATGTTGTCATAAAGCATGAGAAAGTACTTCTAAGGAAATAAAATGATTAATTTTTTTCCAGCAAAATAAGTCCAGATTGTGGAACAGCATGTCAAGAGGGCTTACCTTTAAGAACTACTTGGGTAGAACTAAAGTTTTATTTGATTAATTTTATGTCTTGTGACTCACAAAAATATCCTTTGTAGAAATATTCATAGCTCTGTAATATTTAGCTTCCTTCTGTAGATGAGATTGGACAAGAGCTAGAGCTGAGGCTGAGAACTGAGTCTATACCTGACTGAAACAGCTGCTTCCTAACAAATGCTGTGAGAACAGGCATTAAGTCATATTTTGGAGTCACTTGTCCCTTATTTAAAAGAAACAAATAACTTAAGCGGCAAGCACTTATTTACAAGGAACCAAACCAAACCAAAAAACACAGCATGTTGAATGGAACTTCTAGAGGAGGAACACCTAGAAAGTGTGGTAGAAAAAAACCCTTCTGTCTATTCAGTAAAAATCCTCTGAGTCATGGATCTGAACACCACAAGTCTATCACCATGATTTGATTTGCTGTTGGTAAATGCACTGTTGGGAAAGCAGAGTGACCTATCAGAGATTAACAGCATCTTTTTTCACTTGAGTCAGCCTACTAGCTTCAGACTGGATAAATGGAGATGGGGCCCATGCTGGTTTTGAAAAGTCTCTCATTTCTGTTGATTACCATAGTCTAATTCAGTTGTAAAAAATATTTTATATAATAATGTAAATGTAAATTATGAATAGAATTTTTTTAAAATGGGCAAAATATGCTTAGTGGACAGTAAACCATCACTGCTTAGTTTCCCATTACGCAGTTACTTCCATTCATCAGAACTGTGAAATAAGTCTAGACAAAACTCTATTTAATTTTAGAGTATTATGAATTTTCAGCTAATTTTGAGACAGCCTGGTCACATTTTAAGAGAACCTGGCCAATCTATTGTGTTAGGTGGCGATAGCAGAAATTCTTATTGGGCTTGATTAACAGCTGCATAAAATTTTGGCAATCTTCTTTATGCTTCACTGTGAGTGTTGGGGATTATTCAACCCAGAACTCAAATTTAAACACAGAACTTATGAATTTTTATGAAGACAAACTGGGAAAACGTCAGAGAAGATCCCAGTGCATTGGGATAGCATGTAAGAGATAGCATGGCTCATTATTTGTTTCCTTTTGTCTTTTCTCCATTCTACACTCTGTGCAAACACCCCATGAGACAGCTGCAGTAAATCTTAAGTTTTGCATAATGAAGAGACTTAAGGCTAAGTCTTACATTGTTTGAGCTACTCATATAGCTGATTAAAAGAAAAAAAAATTATTTTTTTTTTTTTTTACTTCTACTGAAAAACAGTTATGATTTCCAGGTCTTCTACTAAAAAACAGTTACTATTTCCAGGTCTTAGTTATTTTTCCTTTCCCATTTCTATCTCCTTTTTCCACTTTGTCCCCCTTCCCTTTTTGTTATTATTAAAGAAAAGAAGGAGAAAGGAAAAGAGGAAGGCCCACAAGCACTCAAATCTAGCAATTCCAGTAAAAGAAGTATTTCTTTGCAACAGTTTCAGTCAGCTTCAGGCTTTTTGGGAATCACCTTGAACTTTCAACAATGTTTTCAATTGTCAAATAATTGTCAGATCTTCTCTTCAAGGGCTGGCAAACACATGGGAATAGGACTGCAAGGATAAGGGTATTTTTAAATAGTTAGTGTAAGAAAGAGTTTATAGTGAACCTACAGTATGATGGAGACATGGTGACAGAAATCTTAAGCCAAACAAAAGAAAAGAAAGATATATGGTAGGTTGCCAAAGCATAATAGAACTGTTCCTCCATTTCACAAAATTTATGGGTAGATGGCCCTAAAGAATAGACCAACTTGAAATACAGGAGTTGAAAATATGAGTATTTTTCACTGTTTTTCTTGGTTGCAGTTAGAAAAGGTGATAAATTTTAAGACGAGTGGATTTCTCTTCTCAGTAACTTTCTTTGGTTTCTTGGTGTTGAAATAAAATGGCATGAGGATAAGATTAGGCTACTGGTTGAATCTCTGGCAGATGCCAAAAATGCAAGGTCAGAGAACCGTGATTTTGCAGGTTTTCCACTGAGGAGTTTTTGGAGCCTCAGCTTTTCTGAAGGGGTGTATGGATGGCCCATGCTGTGGCACTTGCTCCTGGGCACCTCACTGTGGCTGCTTCTGCGTTATCCAGGTGGGGTTTGAAAGCAAGTCTTAGCGCTGGGCTAAGAGGGGAGCTTCTACGAGGCAGTGGCAGGCTCTGTTTCAGATAAAATGATTCATTAAGGCTAATATAGCTCTGACATCACAGCCCAGGCCTGACCTGACAATCCTGGTTTTCCATCAGTTGTGGCTAAAATACTGGCCTATGGAACAGACTTGGGCCTCACGCTCTGAACTCCCTTTTCATAGTACATTATGCACCGTGCTCAAACAGCCAGCAGGTTTTCGTCCCAGAGAGCACTGCCAGTATAAACACTCACACACCTTTGATGAATAGTGAGGAAGCCTTCCTGACTGTGCTCTGAAAAGAAGTTATTATGGAGAGCCAGCCCTCTGGTCAGTTTTATAGGTCTCCACTGGGAGTCCCTGCTAAATACCTGACTGCTAACTAACACCTGAACTAGGGAGATTGCACACAAATCACTTTGCTGGTGAACTGTGAGCCTGAACTAATAATGTATAGTAGTACAGAAATTAAGAGTTTAACTTTTTCAGGAGTGAAGCAGCCTGTAAGTTTTGCAATGTGAAGCTGAAAAGAACATTCAGACACATGGGTCAATGTATGCAGAAGATACATATCAAAGCATGCAGTGGGATGCTATGCAGAGCTAGTTACTGTTTGAGTGGTATTGTTTATCCATGCATTGCTGAAAAAGCCTGTATGCCCACAGATTTGTCAGGAGAACTGGTGTAATTTTTTAATGAAAATGTTTGGCTATACACAGGAGAAGTACTCTTCTGATTAATAAAATGCTATAGACAGAAAAGGTGAGTCTAGTTCTGGTTGATAGAATATTGCTTCTATGCAAAATGTTGCCCTTAGTTTTGCAGCTTAATGCTTTAAAACAATTTGCACAGATAAAAAGAACTGGCATGATATGCCAGATATTACTCATCACTTTTCAAAGTTAGATCTTTTAAATGCATTCAGCAGGCCAACATCTGCTGTGCAGAAATAGTTACACACAAATAAAAAAGTGTTGCAAGTTTCTACTCCTTGATGCTCCTATTCTTCTGGAGATCATGATCAGCCCTTCTGCAGAAGGGGAATCCTGGAACTGTGCAAACCCCAGGAGATCATCAGAATACACCAAACCGACAGTACCACACAAACTGATCCTTGATTCTCAGTTATATTGTTACTCAAAACATTGCAGGCCTCTAAAGTCTATTCACTTCCTCTTATTGCTGAAGGTATTTTCACTCATTTTCTTAAAATGTTCTAGAGCTGGAAAGGCAACTCTACTGAACAAGTGTGCAGAGTCCTTTATTAGAAAAATTAATTTCCATATTAATCAACCATATGTTGCACAAACTTTATTTTCTCTTAACATAACTTATTACTTTTTCTCTTAAGATAATGCACTATTAACTTTTAACTCAGAACATATTGATGGGGTTTGAGGACTAGTTCTGACTCCATTTCCTAAGAAAGGATCCCTTGCTTACCTCCAAGAATAAATAAGCATGCTCTGTTGCTGTCTACTTTGCCATTATGCTGCTGCTTGTAATTATTCTTGCTGGTGCCCCTTGGTTTATGCAAACTGGGTTGACAACAGAAGGGAGTATCCTTCTTCTGAGACAGCAGAAGCGTCTTGCTGAACAAACTGGTTTTAAAACAATTTCTATATACTTGCGCCAATATATAGAAAGTACTTCTGCTGGTGCCAAGCAGAAGATGCACATCTGTTATTAAATGAATTGCACTTACAGGTAACCTTGCCATGGCAAAACATTTCTTATTCCCTTCAGAGATCTTGGTGAGTGTTCTTCAATAATAAAAAATTTGTAATGAAGTGTATTTTTTTTTTTCCCAAATTAAATGCAATTTGGAGTACTCTTAATGAAATCACGTAAGCTTCCTATACTTGCTTGATGAGGTATGTAATGATGCTAGTCCCTGCTGTCATCCAGGTTTCCAAATACTTTATTCTATTAGACTATTTGCAATTACTTGCAGTTTGGCCAGACTATTTGAGCTGTTCTTTCCCATCTCCTTTCTGGAGGCAAATTTCAGTTAAAATGCCCAACTGTTTTTGTGAAAAAAACAATAGAAAATAAAATATTTTATGATATTAAATGAATTCTGTTAACCTGACAGCTAAATCTTGTGCTAAAAATGAAAGTTTGAAATTTGGCTGGAATGAGTCCTTTGTGTGAAGGACATAGTTTTCTTCTTTACAGCATCTGTAAAAGGTCCATCCAGGAGCTGTAGCATACAATGTGCACATGTGAGCATCAAGCAACATCTGCAATGTCAGCTACCTGTAAGCAGTATTTGTTTGAGCCATGGTGGACTGATCGATGAAAGTAACAGCAACTGGGAAGTGCAATGAGATCCAGCTAGGATAAATCATGGCATTTCAGTTTCTGTGGGAGTCAGTCACTGTAAGAGAAATTTGTCTCAAGCCTACGAGCTGCTTTGTTTTAGGCATCTAGAGGCCTTTTGTGGTGATCTTTGTCCTTTCAGTCCTCCCACTGGCAGTTAGCAATGACCGTCATTTTTCTGGTTTTATTTCTTGTTTACATTTTTTCTTGTCTGTCGTAAATTTAAGTAAAGGATATTCTCACAACTTTCTCATGGGAAGCTAAAATCCTTGATGTATTTTTCTGAATATGTAATACCTTTATGAAGAAATTAGTAACCACAAATTTAAACACAACATTCTCATTTTACCACACCTGTAACAAATTGAGGCCTTTTGAAGGTAAGGAAAATATAATGAGGAGAGTAAGAACTTTACTGATTGAAGTTTAAAATGCTCCTTTACCACAGTCTTACAACTTTAGATAATCACTTAACTTTCACTGGTTAAATTCCTTCTACATATGACAAAGGTATTAGTGTAGTTAGAGAATAACTATAACAAAAGACTTTGTAGTGTTCTTGATATTACAACAGAGAAGGTGATAAAAAGTCTGATCTAAATAGAAAAAAAAATGCACCTATTTGCTTAATATTGGGAAATAGATCCTAGATCTTTCTTTTTAATCCAGTTACTAATACAATAAAAATTGATTGTATTAATATGATTATTAACTGGATTTTATTATGACAGAGATATTGGTATGGGTGGAGTTTGTATAAGGAAAGCAAAATCAGGTATGAAAAATCTATATCAGCCACTGCCATTGGGAACAGGTCTCTACTTTTGCCTTCCCTGAGACATGGCAGGATGACTTTTTGGCAAATTTTCCATAATTACTTGTAGATTTTAGTATTGGTGTCCTAGAATATGTCATTCCAAAAAAACACTTATTTACTACTTTAGTTCTTACAGACAAGAAGTACCTTTCTCTGGTATTTCAGTGTTTTTCAGTGCTATAACAGTGGATTTAATCTTCTGTTCTAATCCATGATCTTTATGTCAGCAGCACTGCATATGCATAACTGTTATCTGCTTTTACACATAAAGGGGCTGGATTCTTATTTTGACTACAGTAGTATTTCTTCACTGTAACTCTTGATTGCAGTGGATAGAAGTTAAATCACTTTGGCTACCGATTCCTGAAGTATCACAACAAATCTTTGCTAGGGCTCTTTCAATGGTATGTGTGGAATAAGATTCTTTATGGCATGAGGCTGCAATCCGACTCTGAACTGATGTGAATCAGCAAACCATGTGCTAAATTCCATTAATCTGGTAAACACAAAGTAAATTCATATAAGTTCATCATTTATCCGACTAGTCTTAAGTCTGTTAATTTTATTTTTCTTAAAATGCTTTGCATCTAAGTATTTGTAGAAAGACACATTTTTTAAAAGAAAGTTTTCTGCTTGAATACATTTCTGTTCTTTTCTTTAAGTCTGGATTATATTTCTAGTATCTCAGTTTGTCCTTATCCAGAGAGGTGTATATCTTGTAAAATGCAGTTAGAAAGATTATAGCACGGTAAGTTTAGATTATCATTGAAAAGGTCAGACTACTTGCATGTCTGTATTTTGACAGAAATACACAAGCAAGCACTTGGTAATGTTATCATTATATTCTCTATTTAAACAAACGAAGATGAAAACTTAGGCCTCTACCCATGTTATTCTGATTTTCTTTTCTCTGCTATGTACCAACCAACAGGAAGAATACCTATTAAAAACTGTTGCTTGCAAGCAGTTTCAGCAATTAATATCCTTTTTTTGCAATTAATTTGCTTTAAGATCAATGCAGGATAATGTATATGACCTGCTTAGCAACTCCTTTATCAAGGTTTCCTTGCTTAACTTGTTAAATCCTTTCCTTTTTTTTCTTTTTTTTTCTTGGCCTCTTTGTGAGAAAACATTTCCCCAGAAAACTAAGTAGGCCATTTCACTTAGTTTGCTGCACTGATCATGCTGGGTGCTATGGAGAAATTATTTCAGAATTCTTTCACCAGAGTAAATGAGTTGGAGCCTGTCCTGACTTGCTGTGCGTAATACAGGCACCGGGCCAGCAAAACAGCTTCTGTGAGAATGAACCTTTATCAACTTCCAGTAGCTGAAATCCAATTTTGTGCAGGCATCTTTTCTTTTTTAAATAAAGAAAGACTAAATATCAAACAAAAAAAGTGCAATTTACTATCACCTAGTGTTCATTACCTTATAGTATTAAATATAAAGGTGGTGGTTATTTATATTAAGGTTAGATGATGACACTGGTGAAAATCATGGCCTGATTGTTCTGAGCCCAAACATGTACTGCAAATCAGTCCCTGATGTGAAGCTATTCAAATGATCCTACATGACAAGTTTTACTAACGTTTGTCTGCCTTCAGTTCAAATCACAATCCTACAAAAGTATACGCATGTACTTAACCCCCAGCACTGTGATCACTTCTGCTCAAAATCAGTAAGAGTGAGAGATGAATCAAGGGAAATTACTTGTCCTGTGCCATAAAGCTGATAAATGTTGATGTGGAAATGCATTCGAGCATTTCTGAGTTCTCTTCCACTTTAATGTTCTGGCCACTAAACGATGCTGCCTTGATAAATGTCATTGATCAATCATTATCATGCAATCTTTCTTTTAGTATAGTAGCTTTCTTGATATTTTATATATGCTTTTCAATTTTGTTTTGCTTGCTCTCATTTTGAAACGCTAGACAAATATATTTCTTTTGAGCCTAATACTTCAAGATGCTGAGAGAGCGTAATTCCTACCAGTATCAATAATGTCTCCTTCAAATCCAACAAGGTCTTTGATTCCTTTCACTGATCCTTTTCATTTTGATAGTTTTCCCTGAACTTAACTACAATCATTTTACTTTTTCAGGTATTCATAAATGTGTTTGGAACATATTTGTGTTTGTGCCAACTTACTTTCTACTTAAAAAAAAATTAAGAATCACAGTTGAGATTTGGTATGAACTCAGACTTTATCATTTGATTTTTAAGCAGCTCTGGAATAGTCTGTGCACTCTTAGGAAAATAATTCAGCTGTCTTTATGGGGACAACTCACTAGCAACCTTCCCCCAAATTATAATACTCCAATTGGCTCTCACTGTCCTGCATTAAACTATAGTCAAGTGTAATCAATCAGCACAGTCAGCTAATGATGGTAACAAAATGGTGGTTTGATTACTAAACTACTCCAGAAGCTTCAAGCTGGACGTTCACCACAGTCTTCCCTTTTTATAGGAACACTCAAATTCTAGTGGCACTGCTATGAAAGGACCTTTATGCTATCAGCAGTACCTTTAAATCAGGCAGCCACTTCCAAAGGTGTTATTCAAATATTATTAAATAAACAACCTTCCAGCTATTGAACAAAGTGATACCATTAAGAATGTATAAACCGTTACATTACACACAGCCTGTCTAAAGAAATGTGATAAACTGCAATACACCTCTGATAAAAACGCGAACAGTAAAAAAAACCCAACAAAAACCCACAGAATGCCTTCTGCAACATGGGTAAGACCTCCATGCTTCAGGATTTCTCCAGGGCTCCCCAAAACCTAAAAGGGAGTTGTTTATCAAGTAGTCTACTCTGAAGAAATGGGGGTGCAAAGAATCTAGGAGAACACTACTGTGAAGAGGCAGAAAGAGCTGAAAAAAACCCACTATTCAGCAATTTAATCAATGCAGGCAAACAGAAATTAATTTCACATGGTCTTAACCCAAAACTGGGAAAATTGATCAAGTATATTCATTGTTTCTTTATAACTTGTACCTTCACAAGTGCTGCTATACTCTTTTGCTTTTTGTTGTCTTTCCTGCAAGTTTTTTGATCTTTTTCCAGGGGAATAGTATATATATGTGTGAATAAAATCACTGTTTATGTATTCAGCATTTTCTTGTCTTTGTGCTTAATATCTTATCACTGGGGAATTAACTGATGAAAATCTTCCAACAGAAAGAACACTGAATTGTTATTGCATCATCATGTCTTGGAGCAATTAGAGGGAATGGTGTGCTTCTTACATGTCTGTAATAAGGTTGGATATAGATTTCTGTATTCAGACTTAGAAGACTTGAAGACCAGATAGATTCACTAGCTGAGTGGCTTGAGAGACTACGTAGGAAAACAAAAAATTAGGAGTCTGGTTATGATATATTAAAATAATTAATAATGAAACTAAAAGTTAATTTGTAGAAATGGTGACAAAGAGATTTTTGATAGACTTTCCTATATTTATTTAAACCTTGTATGAAAAGGCATAAGGAAATGTTGACAGAGGTCTACCTGTACTAACACTCGCAGAAAAGTATTTATTTAACCTTACTTTAATTTATGGGAAAGGCAGAGAGAGCAGGAAAAGGAAGAGAGCAGACTTGACACCTTGGTCAATTTTTGTTTCTTCAGGGGTGGCCCAACAAAGCAATAAATGTTAACATTTTCAGTGGAAAAAAAAATAGTCTTCTGTGTAAGTGGAAGACAAGAGGGAGGAAATGAAAGCTAAAAAAAAAAAGAAGTACTTGGAATACCCTCATGGGACTGAATGAATTGAAAGAAGTCATTCAGATGGTTAGGGATGTGAATTTAGATGAGTTCTGTTCTGTTTGTGAACTCTAACATGGCTACAAAAATGTGAAAGAAAACAAAATAAAAAATGAATATTAAACATTAATTTATGTTGCCACATAATAGGTACATCCACAAGCAATGTCAGCTTTTACAGACCAAAATGGATTACGCTGTACAACTAGCTTACACATCTGATAGCTAGTGGGAAACTATTGCTTCCTACCATTGATTTTCTGAGAGGGATAAGCCTATTTGGCCCCCAAATGGAATAACACCTGTCTAATTTTCAGAAAGATTTTGGTGTCATAAAAATGCATTCATCACCTGTCTACCCCTAGATTTCCAGTTTCATGATTTATATCAAATATTCGTTTTTAAAACACAGTGGTAGTAAATGGGACCATACAGGTTTAAATAAGACAGAAAACAAACAAACAAACAAACAAACAAACAAACAAACAAACTCCAGACCCTAATATTTTACTTTATTGCTTGATGTGGGCTGGAGCAGTTTCATCAGCTATATTATGAACACTAACAAATTCATCAATATGTCATGTCAGTACTTCTTACATTCTGTCCTTTTACATGTGTAATTGCAACATGTTAAGCTCCAGGATCATATATATTTCTGACCTAACTCCTCAGTCATCAGTGAGGTTAAAGCAAAGATGTATGCTACCCAAAGACTTCAAGGTCTAATACTGGACAGAGCTTTAGTCTGCATTTTACTGTGTAAAGAAAAAATTCACCAAAGTGCCAGTAAATTCTCTTGCTTGAATCCTACCTATTAAAACAAGAAAGATAGTTTTCACCTCAAAGGAGAGTACATGTGCACTAATTAGCTTGTCTAATAGAAGTTAGGAGGAGTGATCTTGGAGGTTGGGCACTGCACTTCGAATCTGGAGATTTGAGCCTAGCTTCTTGCTTAACTGTAGAAATCTTTGTGTGCAGAAACATTTCACAGATCTCCTGATCTATTCCGTGCTTACTATTCTAGTCCTAGAGCTCAAGGAAGGCAAGAGAGGAGAAGATAAGCTAGATAAATATATAGTTTGTCATTTCAGTTTGTCTGGGAAGCAAAGAAGTGGCAAATGGTAAAAGTGATTTAAAAAAAAAACCCAAAAACAACTCTCAGGAGAAACCAAAGATAACATTAATTGTGAAATCTGTATGAAGCAAATTAGTAGAACTGTTGAAAAAATAGTAGATGTGATTAAGTAGGATATAATGGGGACAGTCAAAGCAACATTGCAGGTGGAAGGAATAGCTCATGAATCTCATAGGGAGCTCTCTGAAGAAGTCAATAAATGTGCTAAGCATGACAACACCCTCAAGAGAGGCTTATATATAAGATATATAAAATAGGTTGTGCTGAGGTAAAACAGAAGGTACATTAGGAGATAGCTCCACAATGGAAGGAATTTCCAGCAGAGTCTTTGGGGTCTGTGCCAACACTTTCACTGTTCAGCATGTTCACAGATGATCTGGGAAAGGAGAGGAAAGAGAACAAAACAAGAAAAAAAGTTGTTATGAGATAGAATTGTTCCACTGTATGAAACCCAGATCATGCCTACATCCTGTTAAATTCAGGCAGCTCCTTTTGCAAAGGATAGTAAAACTAGGAAATGCAAGAGAGGTGCCAATGAGAATGAAAAATTTCTGCAATGATTTCTGTTGAAGGAAGGTGGTTAAAGTTCTCCAAGTCAGAAAAAAAACATGACTGTGAAATATATATATGTAAAGATATTAGGAACCAAATACATTGAGAGGGTGGATCAGGAACAAGTATTCACTATTGCTTATATCCAAAAAAATGCACATTAGGCAGAAGTGTTAAAATAAGTGAAAGAACTACTTTTTTACACAGCTTATAATTTATTTACAGAAGTCACCAGCCCTCAATGTTGAGGATGCTGGAAGTAAAGACTGGTTTATAAAGGAAGTAAACTACAGAGATGCAGTCTTCCAGAATAAGGGAGGTCTTACCAGGTGGGAGTCTTTCCTTACACGCTTTCCCTCAGTGCCTGCTCCTGGCCTGCTCACTGTTGAAAAAGACCCTGACGAAACAGCCTCTTTGGTTAGAGCCAGCGTAGGGGGGTTATTAGCTCTGCACTTACAGTTACAGGGACCCCCACCCCCAAAAAAGTGATAATTGCTTTATACACAGGAAAATGGTGAAACCTAACACCAGCATTAAATTACAAATTTATATAATAGCTACCCCGGTCTCTCCAGAACAATATGCTTGGAACAAAGATGCAGCTAGAAATATGATCATCTCCCATCTTTTTCTGGAGTCATTTTCCCTCTTAGTAAGTGAGCTTTTTCCCTGGAAAGACAAATATGTTCTTGCTTAGAATGTCTATAGTAATGGGACCTTTTACTATGTATAGATATTTTCTAGTGTTAATCATATTGCCACTATCAGGGATGCTGACCATACCCTGAATCTTTATTTCTGTCTTTCTGTAGCTCACTGTAGTTTTGGTTTTTGCTTTTCCACTACAAGTCATAAATTTATTAGACGTATTCTGACTGCTGGTGGCTGGAATATACTGTAGGACTTTCCCAAGTTCATATTGGTTGCATAGTTGGTAGCTATTCCTGGCACTCAACATGTCACCAGTAATGGTTTCTTCTGGTTTCTTGTTTCTAAATCTCAGCAGAAATGGGGTTTATACCATAGGGATCTGTTGCATAGACTAGGGAAGCCTTTTACTACATTCCAAGTTAATGTAGAATTGTAAGTATGTGAGGTTATATTTTATGGAAAAATACACATTCTTTCACAAGTTGTGTGAAAGAGTATCACCTTGGAATGTGCATTATGTTACCTCATTAGTATGTTGTACTGGGGACAGCTAACTCCCAAATAATTAGTCAAACAAGCAGTAAAAAAACCCTGCTGTAGTTAGACTAAACTTACGGGTTCAGGAGAATTCTGTGCTGATAATATACTCTCTTAGTTTTGCATGTTAAACTTTCAAAGTTATTCCTTGCCTCTTGTGTGTGCATGGAGTAGAAGACCTGATAGAGACAACTTTTTTTTTTTTTTAAATTGTGTACAGCACCCATAACAGTGGTATTTCTGTGCATTGTCATTGTTCCTGAGTAACTCCTGAGTATCTGCCCAATGGTTATCTTAATACAGAAAAATGAATGGATAATGCCTATGTTAGAAAACATAAATAGGGACAGGTTTTTTCACAGTGAATGGGGCTAGTGGGATGGAAGGTTGCAATATAACAGGAGTCTAATTTTGTTTGGCTTAGTCTTACAGTGGGTCCCTCTAGATAACAAAAAACAGTTTCTGTTTTTTAAAATATTTTTTCAGTCTTAATCCCTATAGTTGAATGCTAAGAATAGAAAGAATGGTTCATAACAAAAACAGTTTGTGGAGGAGATGTCTATGCATCAAATTAGAAGAAGTTAGCTGTGGTAGATCTATGACTTGCTAAAACTAGGCAGGCATCAGTTGCTGTAGAAAATAAATACTTTTTCTTTCCAGCAACTATATACACCAAACTGCTGAAAATGTGCATTAGTGAGAAAGGCCATTGGTTGCAACGAGGTGTTGAACTTTCTGGTGCAAATTAATATATGGGAATTTTATGTATTTTTTCAGAGGAAGACATCCTACACTACAGGTGTTTTAGCTTTACATGTATATGAAACAAGCAAATACAAACAAGAAGATATGCTATTGTTTTAATTAAGTTTATGCAGAATATGATTACAGGCCTGATGAGATACTTCCTATGTGAAGAAAACCCCCACTTCATTCAACATTGCTTTGAAATGAGTTTTTCAGTTAAGACTCAACAGTGTGGTAACCTTTGCTTGCATGACTAAACCTAAATTTCTACAACACAGTAACATCAGATGAGATCAAGGATACTCTGAATGAGCAACCAGTTTTGCTGTTATTTGTGTCCTTCAGAGTGTCTCCCAGCAGCAGCCTCGTTTAGAACTGTCAGAACTGCTCTGTCACAATGCCAAGAGCAGTGGGCACCATCCTCTTCTTACACCACTGAAATGGTACTGCTGGTTTCATATCACCCTTCAGCAGGCTGAAATTGTTGCTTCAGGAAGCTGGTGCATGTAAAGGAGGTTTAAGCAGGTGCTGACACTTCTTATTTGAGTGCACTTCTTAATTAAATGTGAAATGAAAGCACACATTGCAGGAATAATCTGACAGAAGACATGGCATTAAGCACTCTGCCAACTCCTGATCAGAAGAATGATAGGCCTGAAGTTATATGGGAAATATTAGATTTCAAAGAAAATTTTTAAACTCTACTCCTAAAGAACATTCATTTCCATGAAGTTATTTTTTTATACATGTAATATTGAAGACCACTTATCCCTTCCTTCCATTTCTGTATCTCTGGAACAAACAAGATCAGATGAGGTTTGTGGCGGAGAGATGACAATTTTGAAGCCTAATCTGCCTCTAGGGCATTAGTGGTTGTTGATATCATGACAGGCCTCCTTTTGCTGTGTTGTATTTCACGACTCAGCTGTCATTAATGGTTGCAATGTTTAGCCATATGTGCCCATTCGGTCTTGCTGCTAAACCAACAACAGGGAAGACCCTCTACTCTGATATTGCACTGTCCTTTAAGGAGCAGAACCGAGGTCCTACCAGGGACTGGTTCTCTGATGCACATGAGTTAAGTTGCACTGCCTGAGACCCAGGGCTCTGGGTGTGTGGTTTGAGTCAATATTGTCTGCAGTCAACAGAAGAATCTCATTGATTTTAATAGCGCACTGGAAATGTTCCTTGGCCCACAGTTTGGGCTTTGAAACAAATAAATGGAGTTGGAACACTGGATTTATTTTAAGCTGTAAAATTGGTGTTAAATATATTTGAGGTTAACCATATGTTAATGACATTAAATGAAAGACTGAGTAAGTCAAATAAATGTAAATGATAGCTCTTGGAAGCATTTAACCTGTCGGTAATCACGACAAGAAAGTGAAAATTCTCAAGACCATTTTTGGTTTCTGTATATAAATTAGTTGAGTTTAATTGAAATCCTTCAGAACTTGACTTGAGCATAGTTCACTGCTTTTACCTTCAGTTTATTAAATTTTTATGTCTTCCATATTCTATGCATTTAGTTTTCCAGTAAACGACCACAGTACAGTAGTTTCCCAGCAGTGATGTAATACTACAGAAATAGTCCAAGCTGAGTTCACTTCAAAGTGTTACATTTTTGTCTTTGTTTCTTGCCTTTCGTTTAGTTTTTCCTTTTCCAGAAAAGGGTTCCGGGCTGTTTAAAGTTTTTATAATAGGAAACGTGTACAGAATATTGCTGTTTATAAACAGCAGTAACTGTACAACTGATCCAATGTCTTACTCATTGGGTGTGAGTGTAGAACCATCACTATTTCTGCAGATTTTTAATATAATCAGGCTTTTTGACTAAGATGGTCTTTTTTTCTGGTCTTCATTTTAAATGAAGGCCTACATAAAAGCTAATTGCCTGAAACTCCCTTACAAGAAAAAAGGCAACACACTGATATCTTTCTCACCAAGAAATTAATACACCAACGAAGGTCAAGCCTTTGTGTCTGCTTGGAAACTGGCAGAAAACACTTGTGGTATTACTTTGTGCAGGACTGTGTGGATAAATTAAGCTAGGGGCATAGCACATCTTTATTATGCCGCAATTCTAGTTAACTTTCTGTTGGACTCTGATTAAAGGACAGCAGTTATCAGCATTTATATATCAGTACAACAGAATTGTCTCAGTATTTTAAGGAATCACATTCAGTGCTTCTTTTCAGTCGCAACCTGTCCTTCTCTAAACCACCCCCTCACATTGCACATGGCTTATATACGTCTTCTATCAGACACTAATTTTTTCTTTTCTTTTTACAACAGATTGAGTAAATACTTAATGCATTTATTATGTAAAATTATAAATAAATGTAGAACTGAGCCCTGTTTATTGCAACACTTTCTCCGGGATGGGCAGAGACAGTCATACCTAATGCCAAGAAAATGCCTGCTTTGGCTCAAGACTTTATTGTAAGCCATTCTTGAGCCAAGGACATTTTGAGGACTAGATCCAAGTCAGTTTGGATATGGCAGTGCATAATATTTTGTCAAAGATGGAAACTTAACAGTTGAATTCACTTTATAATTATTTAGCACATATATTACATATAGCTTGTCAATGTATTAGGCTTCATTTTCATTTTAAAAGTACCCCAACAGAAGAGGGAGGGAAGAAAGAATCAGAAATATTGCAACTGGCCTTAAGTTCTATTCCTGAAAAAATATTTGTGATGCCAGTTACCAGCTTGTGCCATTTTTATTATAATTCTGGTTTGCCCAGCCCATGTCTCATTTTCTAAATGTATTTGCACCAAAAAAATGCCAAATTTCACAAAATGTAAGTAGTGTATCTCTTTGCTGAGACCACTGGTAATGATACATCATGTTGTAGAATAGCTCTCATATAGTTTTAAATTTTGTTAATTATTTATTGAAATATTTTATTTAGAATACAAGTGGACTTGTTTAGGTTTTTTATGTTCTTTTTTAATGGGAAAAATAAATACAGATAGCTAAGAAAATAGCTGACATGCAAATCTCAGTACTAGGCGAGTCTCTTGGGGTTAAGCAGAAAGATTTTAATAATTGCTCTTTTGCAGTGCTGTCTTTCCTGTATTATTGTGAGTTTATATTCAAGCTAAATTTGGGCCATTGTACCATGAACTGGGATGAAGTTCTGTGTTTGTTTCTCACTGGGAATCAAACAACAGTCTTGGTTTTGTTGTGCCTAATCCAAAGCAGAAGTGAAAAAATGACTTGTGGTTTGAGCTTATTTGCTAATTCCACTGACATGGATTCTGATCTGGAAATCTAATAGTGACTCATCTAAACCATCTGCCTTTCTATCTCTAGGAATATATAGATTAGTAGGTACAGCTCTAACACAGCAAATCAAGGAAATATCTATATCTGCAAGTATAAACTGTATATACATTAAACGTCATTTCCAGGCCTCCTTTTCATGCATTCTGGGTTTTGGGGGGAATGTCAGCTGTTTGCTTTCCTGTGTTTGAATCTGATAATCTCACAATCTGGACTTTTCTGCAAGTGTTCCAATAGATTTTGTATTCTTATTAATCAAGTGCACCTGGGAAGTGCATCCACTTATCATGTATGAGTGGTCCTAAAGAATGGAAACCACATTACTTGTATGACAACAATTACAAAATCTTAAAATATTTCCTGACTGTTTTTGTGATAAACACCACACTTATTTCCAAAGCCTGTTTATGGAATGAAAGTAATGTCACCTCCATACTGAACCATACTATCTTTTTCATTTTATATGTTGTCTTTTAACTAGTTTCTGACCATCTCAGCACCATGTATGTTACTTTTCTGAGGTATCTTAACATCTGTTCTAAAGGCTGTTTATGCAGTTGAATACCTTATTGTGGAAGGGACTCAACATTAGCAGTGTGAAGAATAAAAAGATACTGTGTTCCTGTTGCACAGTCTTAACTGATTTCTTGAAGCCTGTCATGGTTTAACCCCAGGTGACAACTAAGTAGCATGCAGCTGCTTGCTCACTCCTCCCCATGCATTGGTGGGATGGGCAGGAGAATAAAAAAAAAGTAAAACTCATGGGATGAGACAAGAACAGTTTAATAATTGAAAAAATATAATAATAATAGTAATAATAATAGCAATAATAATAATAATAATAGTAATGAAGATAACAAAGAGAGAAATAAAACCCAAGAAAAACAAGTGATGCACAATGCAATTGCTCACCACCTGCTGACTGATGTCCAACTAGTCCCCGAGCAGCGATCCCTCTGTCCCGGCCAACTCCCCCCAGTTTATATACTGTGCATGACATCCTATGGTATGGAATATCCCTTTGGCGAGTTTGGGTCAGCTGTCCTGGCCGTGCTCCCTCCCAGCTTCCTGTGCACCTTCTCGCTGGCAGAGCATGGGAAACTGAAAAGTCTTTGACTTAGGATAAGCACTGCATAGCAATAACTAAAACATCAGTGTGTTATCAACATTATTCTCATACTAAATCCAAAACACAGCACTGTACCAGCTACTAGGAAGAAAATCAACTCTATCCCAGCCGAAGCCAGGACAAGCCAAACAGTTTTCTCGGGCTGCTTTACACTAGCAACCACTAGCTGGTTATAGTGTTCATAAAAATATTTATACGTATTTATGAGAATATTTTGTCCTGTCTTCCTAAAATGTGACTCTCAACCTATATGAACATGCTTTTATGCCACTTTTAAAGTATCTGTTGGAAGCCAGGTGCAGGTAGAAAGCCTGCTTCTAGGATTGCATTTTATATGAAATAACAGAACACATAAAATTTCACATGCTTTATCCACTAAAATAACCCCAGCATTTGTTTCATTAACTAATTGTGCTTTGTATCTAATTGTTGAATTATAGTTAATGAAGTGCTATCATGTGCTAGCTGCAATTAAGCATGTAAGCACTAGCAACTGATTAGAATCTTTTTAAATGCTTCTCCTTTTAGGTTAATTATGCTACATTTAGGACTTTAAAAATCATGGGAGTAACCTGTTTTACAGTATTGTTGGTACCCCTTTCCCATTTGTACCCAGAAATAAAAGACCATAGCAACATGCTATTTTGTAAGTTATCCGACTGGCTTTAAAGCTCCTACTTAAGGTTTTGCTAGACCTTTGGAAAGTTTTTAACTCATTAGGATAATAAAATAAGTACTTTCTTACTTATTTAAAAAAATATAATTTAAGATCATGAGAAGTTAACGTTTAGCTCAGTGCAGAATTACATGAAACATCTTTCAATAGATTGGTCAATTGACCTTTGCTAGAAGTACAAGGACTCTCTTTGTGCTGTATTTGCCTTTCATATATAAAGCTTCAGTGACCTGCTCTTGAATATTGAACTTAATATAAAATGTATTTGTCAGTTCTTTTATATGCAGAGATAGATTAAGTTACTAATATTCAAAAAGAGTTTTGTCCTTCAACTCAGTGGAGCTGGGCTGACAAAATTACCTGAAGTTGAACATAATGACAACTGTCCATGGTTTATGCAAACCACTGGTGTGAAGCCAATGTTAACTCAATAGAACAAGTCATGTTTTCATATTCTGTTAGCGTTTCCTAGCCCTTCACTTTCTGGTTGGAGAGTTTATACAGCAAGTCATGTTCAGTCTGCTTTATTTCCTTTTTTTACAAATTAGGTTGGGATACTACTTTTTTAATACCAAAATCAATATTTTCTAATAATTACCTGATTGCTATTTGAATTTTTCTATTATGTACATGGGATGTATTGGGGACGTCACAAGTGATTCATTTTTGCTCTCATATTAAGGGGAAAAAAGAGTATAGGTATTCTAAGAGGATTTTCAGTTTAGCTCCTTTTGCCTTAAATTTGCTTGCATACTTCTGATTTCAGTTGAAAGCAAAATTTGAACAAAACAAGAACTTTTGAAATCTGAGAACTAGAGCACATCACTGAAAGAAATGTATTCCTACATTGCATTTTATCATGAATACGAGCACAATTTAACCATTGTCAGTTTGATAGCCCATAAGGTGAAGACTCTGCTAGAACACTCATTCAAGCACTTGGAAATATTTATGCACTACCATATTTCAATGAACTATTTACAAATCAATAAGCATTAATGTAGTGTAACTTTAACAGAAAAGGATGTGTTCTTACCATAAGATCTCAAATTATTTTGTTTGCAATTTGATTCTTTCTGCAGAGAATTTATGAATTATTTGACTGCATACTAAGTAAAGAAAGAGAAAGTATTTTTGTTTCATGACATTTAGGTAGGACATCTAGCAGTTCATGCTAACTTTGTTACTGCTTGTACCTTACTATGGCTAGCAGAGTCTATGCTCTCAGAAATAGAAATTGAACTATATCATTAAGACTCAACAAACAGAAATAGCATTATCCTTGGCTCCAAAAATTACCTCTCTGTGAATGGGAGGATTTCTTACTCAACTGTTGGTGATGACCAGGAACCACAAAATGAAGAGCTAAATCTCCAGCAAATCCACAGGACACCCTGTAATACAAACAGAAGCAACCACAATTAGAAGGGTAAATAACACATATTAGAGAGCAGAGAGTAGCATGATTTCAACACTCACATTTATATTTAATGTCTTACTGCGACATGTTTCAGGTAGTAGAAAACCGTTTATAAACAACAGAAATGTATTCTAATGCAATATATAAAATGGCAAAGTGGGTTCTCAACTATGAAACTGCCAAATAAAAACAATTATGATAAATCACCTGAGAAAAAATCCTGGAGTGAACTCCTGGCCCTGGTCTCAGACAGTGGCAGGACTCCCATTGACGTCAATGGAGAATGATTTTACCTCTGCTTTTCGGCCTGCCTGATGGGATGAGCATCACCAGATGCAACTTTCAGTTGTCATATCAGATGTCACTTAAAATTTCTGTAGCAAGTGCTGTTTTCTGTGTGACTCATTTCAAGCAAGATCTGATGTGGGGTACTCAGAGGTCTCCTCTCACCCTGTACAGGTTTCCCTTTGGTGAGAGATTTCTTTCTTGGGGAGTGCTGAAATGCTTCACATTTTCTGGAAGAAATTTCTGTCCCCAAGTTATTTCATTCACATTCCAGTCCTTTTGCCAAACTTATGATTTATTTGGGATGGGTGGAAGCAGGAATCCTGAGGAATTTTAGAGCTGCTGCCTCACAATCAAATCTCCCACTCACCTTGCTGGACTCAGGCAATTGTTGCCTCCTGCACACAATACTCTGCTTCTTCCAAGATTTCTGAAAGCACAGAAAGCCAGACAAAGCAGGCAGCTGCCAACCACAAAACCACTCTGACACCTTTCCATAAGGAAAGCAGTTTTTTGAAGGAGATGCCAAGACAGCTTACGTAAAGGATTCTGGGAAGATCTTTTGCATAATCCCTCTTTAACTAGTCTCGACTCTTTTTTCCTTTTGATTCACATTTGATTTGTGCATTTACCTTTACCTTTTTAACACATTTTTTCCCTTTTTTCTGACTTTTTTTGCTTTGTTATTGACCTCTATCAGGCCAGTGACAGTCGTCCTGAAAGCCCAGGAAAGCTTGAGTCTTCAAATAAGGAAACTGACCGGAATATGTCAGAAATAAACCATCTTTATTTTCTTTTGATGTTCAACTCCTTTAACCTGTCAAATTTAAGAACAGGAATTTTATCAAAAAAGTAGAAAGAATTCTTTTTAAAGCTACGAGCAAAAAAAAAAAAATTCCTTATGGAAGTAGGATATGCACATTGAGACAGTGCCTGATTTTAATAAGGACTTCAAAAGGGAATATGATTATTTTAAATTATGATTTATGCCTTTGATGTCAAAATGAAAAACAATTACATTTTAGTTTGCAAAAAGCAAACTTTAGAAAGGTTTATTTTTACTTACTTTTTATGTCTGTGATAATGCTGTATGTCTTGACTGAACTGTTTTGGCATGTGAAGGATTTATTCACACTCTGAATGGATCAATTAATTCTCATTTAGGTAATTTAATCATTAGGTATTATAGGCTACTACATCCCAGTGTCCATGTATCTCCCTTTTCACAGACTGGAAAGTCAACACCTTCACATACTAGGCTGGCTGATCTTATTTGGCAGTTCATTCAGAAGACTCTTTTAACAGGCATAGACTGAGAAAACCCTTGTGTAGATATCCAGCCAGTCAAAGGGTGGAGAAACTGTGTTTTTGTTTAGCTAGACTCTTGCTTGTCAAAATGAAGATGCCTTTTACAGGATATAACAAAGCCCCATAACAAGGCTTTCTTGTAGACTAGTAAGCTCAGTTAGCTTGCTCCTCCCTGACCATTTCTTTCTAGTGGTTTTGAGGAAGATTTTTGCACTGATTTTTCAAATCAGCAAGTGTTGAAAGATAAAAAACCTGGACCAACTTCTTGTTAAGATCACTAGTTATTTGGAAAAAGAGAGGACACAGCTAGTATTCCCCAGGTCTTAAATCAAGGGTTACATTATGCCTGAAAATCTCCCATACAGGCAATGCATGATCCAGCAGAATGAGGTCAAAGCACAAGATTGTTTTAATCATCAAATTGCTTGATACGATTGAATAAAATATATGCTAAATAGGGATCAAAACATACCAAAAATACTTTCTCTTTTCAAGGGAAAAGTGACCCCAACAAACAAACTACTAAAAGTTTTATAACAGAAATCATCTTTTCAAACTTCCCTTATAGTTTATTTTCAAATGCTAGATTCACCTTCAGCAGTTTCATGTGTTGGCAGTCACAGCTCTGACAGTACCTCCCTTCAAATTATCCCCATTTCAGGACTGAACATAAATACATGGATTTTCTCAATGCATAGGTGTTTAGCTTTAGCTTTTATGTGTATGTTGGGCTATGAAACACTCCCTGTGATTCACAGGGTTCAGAAATGAGACCAAGTCACTTACCACATGTTAGAAGAGATTGCAAAGTTTTTACTATATGCGGTAAGGTATGTTCTCCCTGATGCCTGAAGTGTGAGCTCTCTACATGACTTGGGCAGCTGAAATAGGAACTGTGCTTAGGAGCTTTTAATTCTCTTAGGAGAAATTATGCTTAGGAGACAGTGGAAGGGGTGCTGGAGAGCAAGAGCAAACTCTCATTTCTAGTTTCACTACATCCCTAGATAAGGAAGAGAATCATAGAGTCACTCAGGTGGGAAAAGCCCCCAGGAGGTCTCTAGTCCAAGCTCCTACCCAAATAAAAGCCAACTCTGGGATCAGACAGCAGGCCAGACTGGTCAGGGCTTTCTCCAGTCAGGTCTTGAAAACCTTCAAGGACAGAGTCTGCACAACATTTATGGGCAAGCTGTTCCATTACTTCACTATTCTGATTGGGATATTTTTTTCTTCATATCCAAGCTATGTAACACCTTGTTGTTATCCAGGTAGCTTAAAATAATTCTTGAGTAAAAGCAAGTAAAATAAAGTGGAAAAAAGAGTAATTTTTCATAATGCCCCAGAGAACCAAGAAAACTGCAAATGTTTACAACAAAGACTGGTGGAACTCCCTTAAAAAATACATCCATTAGAGACTATCCATTGCAATCCTCAGGGATAAGCCTACTACTGCAACTTCTGATGGCTGCCTTTCTTTAGGAGGATGTGGTACTTCATACAACTTCTCTCCTCTTTGAAGTCTTACAACATGTTTAGAATTTGAAACTAATTTAATTTTATTAAAATAAGTATTTGGGTCTTTTTGTCCTTTGATTAATCTCTGGACTTGCTAGCAAGCAGCTAGCTCCTTGATTCAGTAGCCCTCTATCCTGTAGTGATTCATTAGCAAGCTTCAGTATTGGACTTTATTCTGTTATCAACCTATGTTTTGGTAAACATGTTTGATGTAATCAGCTAAATGGAAAAAATGGATTTTTCTCAGCCTCTTGCCTGAGATCAGATGTAATGGTAACTCAGCTCTTCAGAGTAACTGGTTTGCAGTCCCTTTCTTCAGTACATATTATAATCAAAACAACAGCTTTCAAAGAAGTGCTGAGGATGTGGTATTTCTGCAATTGTTAATACACCATAGCTAATATGCTTAGTAATGTATTCATTGATATTTCATAGATATAAGTGAATAGGGACCCATTCTATCAGCAGCTTTGTGTTTTGTAGAAAAGAGCTCACGTCTGTAAATATGCTTCCACCAGTTTCCATCCAGGCTATCTAAACTTCAAATAAATGTCCATGAATATAAAACATAGAAATAGTGACATTGTTAAAGTCATGTTATTTTATTCAGTAAAAAATATTTTATTTCTGGAAAAACTTAACATAAAAAGAACTGTATTTTAAACCAGAAAAATAAGTGGTAAGGAGAAAATTACAAGATGACATTTAAAGAGTTTTTGTGAGTTCAGAAAAACATAACAAAACTGATTTTTATAAAGATGATAAATTGTCAAAAAAATCAGCAGTTATGCTAGAATACTATTCTGTCAGCATTTCCATTATAAATTTTATCTTTCTAGGTTTTATAGGTCATATATAAAGACTGACAGTTAAACTGAGTTTAGGCTCTTTATCACATAACTGTAATGACATGGAATTGTCTTTGGTTTTGGCAGCTTTAAGGCATCATACCCTAGATATAGCTTCATGTTTAAAATTAATTCCAAGGGAGATCTGTTCTGTGAATTTGCAAATCAAAACTTTCTTGCTAATTTTTTTATAGGGATTTTGTCTCTGAATCTGTTAGTCCAGACATAAATACATACAGGCTTGAAAAATTACATTCATGGGCATTTCAAAAGTGTAGGTGTATTATATGGACTGAGTCGTGGATCCTCTCCTTCCTCTGGAAGTTAGTTTCTGAGGAAGACACTGAGGGTTTTTTTACTTGATCAGCTTTTCAGCTGGTTACTGGCAGTGAAGGGATTAACAGATATGGGACTTTTCTTCTGGGACGTGTGAGCATTTCTGCTCTTTGGGAAATCTAACATGCTGAAAAAATGGTATTTGCTCTGTCTAAGAACAACAGGCATAATCTGTCAAACAAGTAAATCTGGAGAAATACAATTTTTCAAAAATGGAAACATTTTCTTTGGTATAAGACAAACCTAGAAATTTGAGCTTGGTCACTTCCAGCTCTTCATTAGTCTGTACGACAGAGAGACCAGAGCCTAGAAGTCCCAAAAGTCAAGCTGAGCTAGAAGCTTTGGAGCTTCAAGATGGTAGTCCTATCACCTTAAATGCAGACTTGGGAGTGTTGGGAAAATATCAAGCTCTAAGTAGGTTCTCAAGTGCTGTTGTCTAAGGAAGAAAGTCTAAATCCTTGAGTTCTACCTAGCTCATAGGGAAATTCTCAGCCTTGTCTCTGGGTGATTCAAATCCAAATTTCTTCTTTATCCTAAAAGTTCCCAAACTGTTTTCTAAGACTATACTCCATTTCTACAAAATAAAATAAAAAATTCCCTGTAGCCCAATGCTGGATAACACTGAAAGAAATCATATTGAAGATGATGGAAATATTCATGCTGGCAAAATTCAGCAAGTCTGAGTGGTATTGTTAGGATAGTAGTAATATTTCATTTTGGAAAAAGACAATTTTCAAGGAATGCTTACATTAAACAGTTTTTCCACCTTCAGTTAGGTTTAAGCTTAATATCCTAAAATAATGAAAGTTCATTTAAAATAATCTCTAAGGCAGATTGGCCACCTTTTAAATTAGTCACATTATACAGTTCCACTGACATTAATATAGTAGCTTCAGTTTTACACTCAGGTAAAGGAGACTTAAACTTAGATGATGATGATGATGATAATGATGATGATGATTATTAGCAGTGACAAATTCTATAATCCATAGAGGAAAAGAAAACACTGCAAGGAATGGGTATTTTTGCCACTATAGTTTTGATATCTTATCTGTAGGTAAAATATGTGCCTTTTTTCACATCATATTTAGGTATTACCTTTATCTATAATGTCTAAATTTCTGTGGCTAGCAGACCCCAAATGTGAAATGATTACTGTTTTCTCGTCTCTCAGGAAGACAAAAAACCCAGGAAAGAACACATTCTTAGAATCATGGTTTTTGTCCCAAAGGCAGCAAACGCCTCTGACACCTCCTTCCACTCTCGTTGCCAGCTCAGCTCTGGAGAGCAAGCTGTGAGGATGGAATTGACAAAGCTCCAGCTATTTTATGCATACAGTAGTTTGGCCCTTTAAAATCTGAATTATAGACCACATTGCTTTCTCCTGGAAAATGTCTCAGGAAGGGAGAAGGTATTCCAATGACAACAGGAGTGTGAATTTATGTGGAGGATGAGAGGACCCAAAAGTATTCATTTAGATTTTATTATCAGAACTATCCTTAGGGAACTAACCACTTCATTAGTATGCCCCTGAATCTTGGCACTGGGGTGAAGAGCTGGAGTTTCATTCCTCATCCTCTTCTGGACATCACGTTACTCACTTTGCTCTCTTATCGTTGCACAATACAGGTTTAACTCCTCTCAAACAGGTTCAATGCAGTTAGTCTGAACAACACCTTATTCCATAAGTAGTTTTCCACTAAAACCAATACACTAGCTATGGAGTAAAAAATACATAGAGATTAATACCAGAGTTTGTCCAAGAAAATATCTAAACCACAGAGGAAGACTTAATGCAGCAGTATTTCCATTAATATTGTGGTCAATTTGCTGATTCCACCGTCTACTCAGTGTTTGGTCTCTTCCTCTCCTACTTGCCCCAACAAACTCTTTTAAAAAGACTGCCAAACCAGGGATGGTTGCTACAGTTATTTTCTCATCTGCTCCTGTTCAGAAGCTGGAGGCCTTTGTATGCAATTGTCCCTTCCTTTATTCCTCTTCCAGAGCTAGCAGAGAGGGTTGTCCATGCAGATCTGAAATAAAGCTAATGGCAGAAGAGGACAGTTCTCCAATTCCTGGTATAGATGTAAGGGAGGAACTGAATAACTGGTTAAATAGTGATTTGCTAGCTTCAGAATCATCAAAGAATTCTGATTGCAGTGATGAGGAGAGCAACCAAGTACATCTGGCTTTCAGGAGAGTGGAAAGTCTACTTTTATGCCAAAGCTAGCCCATAAATGTCTGGCTCTGATCCCAGCTTTGTTGGACCATTATAAGCACTTTTATTTGACCTTTTTATTAATGTCAGTGTTGTTCTGAGCACACACATCTTAGAGTCTCAAACAGCAAGAAAATTAAAAGAGATGGTTTTATAAGAATTAAATATACATTAGGTAGCACTGCCTTAAAGTACTAGCTTGTCTGAAGCTAGTGAGAAGAAAGGTCAGTTTGTGTGTTAACCATGGATCTTGTGGCTTAGGTGTTAAACAGACAATGAATAGATTAAAAAGGTTGTGGCCTGTTTAAAGTGATCGCAAGAAATCACAATATATGATGTAAATATAAAATCTTGCTTTGGGATTATTTACATCTGTATTATAGTCTCTTTAAGCAGGAATTTTTGTCGTTTCTGGTAGTACTATATCTGTCTTATGTCTCTCTCAGTTTACAAAAACAAGCCTATTGTGTTCCTTGGAAATTATTACATGTAAGATTTGGTGGTCTGTTGAATAAACAAGAATATAATGACATTTAAAATTGAGGTGTTTCTGTCGTAAAATATGAAAAATAATATAATAAAAAAATTTTTAGTTCTTTTAGGAGGGTTTTTATGTGCATGAAGGGGAATTGAGCTGTAAAGGTGAATGTTCGGATGTATGTCAGACGAGCAGATAAATTCAGTTTGGAATTTCTTGACACCTGGGCACGAGCCAATATGAAATGAATTATGTAGTGTCAATGGATTAAATGAAAATTGTGACACATAAAATATTCTATTTGTTTAATTTTTCATCCATAGGTCCAAGTCTTCAATAGATGGACAAGCAAAAAGGACCTCCGTCTTGGAAATTTTTTTACTGCAGAACAGGATGACTCAGGGATTTGTAGTGGATAGAGTTCAAGCCATTTATTTAAATCTGGACCAAGCTGGTAGTGGTAGCAAGTCAGTACTGGCTGCTGTGTGTGTGTCTGGGGGGCATGCATGCATATGTGATAGGACTTGGCAGTCAGATGCCAGCTGCTAGTGGACACCAACCCATATAATGTAAAGTAACCTCACACAACCTGCTCCTCGGCAGTCTCAGCCAAAAGGCCAAACATAGAACGGGCACCGAGACAGAGCTAAACTTTCCAGCCCATGTAGCAGTTGCTTAAAACACACATTTCAGTAGGGCGGGTAGTGAGAACACCACTTCATTGCTGCTGTCCATGTTGTACTGAGTCTGTGGAAAAACTGAAGAATGGAGCTTCCAGCAGGGCCAGCCTGGTACTTCTCATAAACCTCTTTTACGTTCCACCATTGTACTCGCATTCGTCTGGAAAATGTTAATCATCACTATCAGCTTGCACCTTCACCATGGCTGACAGAGGTTTCTCATCTGAACGCAGCTTTGCAACCTACTTTCTTTGGGACCTGGTGAGAGCTAGAGCTAAATGCTGCTTGGTCTGAGATGCCACTTTCAGAGGAGAGATTAAATCAACACTATTTTATTCAATGCCTGTTAACTTATCTGCTAAATGCTCAGTTAAAGGTGATGGTCAAGGACCGAGGGCTGGAGAGGGGCCAGCAGACCCATGCCCTCCCCCCCGACCAGCCCCATCCCTCAGCCCTCAGCAAGGCAGGTTGGGATGGGCCAAGGACAGCGACGGGAGGCAGTCACAGCCCAGCCATCGCAAGGCACCACCTCAGAGCCCAGGCCTGGCCAGGCAGGCAGCACCTAGGGCAAGGACAGGGTCAGGTCCAGAGATGGTAACCAGCATCATCCAGACTCGCGTGGAAAGTCCTGGAAGTCAGCCCGCGGACCAGGGTCCTGGGCTGGGTTGGGGAAGCACAGAGCCAAGCACAGGCATGCCTCCAGGGTGCCTGTGGCTGCAGCTTGGGCAGGGATCAGAAGCGGGAGCAGGAGCTGCAGCTCAGCAGCAGCCCTGGGTGAAGAAGGGGAAGCCCCTTGCTTCTGGCTCTTTATTTCAAGGCCACCCGCTGCACTGCTTCTAAGTTGACCCTCAGCTCAGGAAGCCAAACCCAGGGTGCTTAGAGATATCCAGGGTCCTGTCAGTGCTGTGGGAACTTGGAGCACTGAAACAGGTTTGCTTTTGGCTTTTTGTCTTTAGTGGATATAAGTGTTACAAGCACTGAGGTCATATTAAAAGGACTTGTAACTTTTTCAGATGTTCCCAGAAGGAAACTACTCCACAAACAATGCTGCTATACGTGTGAATTAAGGATGTAGAATGTACAAAAGCATTTTGATTTCCTAAACATTTGGTACTAGCCAGCGTAACCCATGGCATTTCTTGGTAAACAGCAATCTATGATTTACACCTTTTGTAATGCAATCTTTGGGGCTTTTGCAAGATGTAGATTCTCTTGGCCCTGAGGTTCTAGGGTATATAATGCTCTGGTCAAAATCATGATCCAAATGGGAAAAACTTTGTTATGTATTTCAGAACTCAGTCATCCAGATGGAGATAGTTAGGAAGCAGTATTACTGAGACTTTGGTCTGCATAGTATATGCAGATCAGTGGCAACTTTTCAGGCAGACTGGCATAAATTTCCTCTTTTTTCTTCTTTTTCTTTTATTAAAGGGACTCTGTCCCAACATGCAGAATACAGACTGGTCAATCATGCTTTTAGGAAAATTGCTGTTCTCCTATTGACCATAACTTTTAACTTGAAAATGTAGTTGGTTTGTTTTAACAGAAATGTCTCTCAAGTTACCAAAGGACACTGTAAATTAAGGCTGCCAGTCAGCTGACTTTATCTTCAGACACCAGCACTATGGTCCTTCTTCGATGGCCTCCTGTTCCCCTTGAATTCCCCATATGAGGTTTTTCTCTCCTTCCATAGATTTCAGGTGGAAGAGTTTTGTACTTTTTTTCTTCTGAACTGACCCTGTAAGTATAATAAACAGTTTCATTTAAAGGTGTTAAAGTGTAACTGATGCCTAACATTCCTAGCTTCTTCTTTTTTTTAACATTTGCATTGGTTTTCATCAAAAACCAGCAAAGAAGACATTACATGACAAACAGGAAGTAGTGAAAGAGTTACAAAACATCAAAAAAGTATATAACATGGTAGTGATAGTTAAGCCTCAAAATATGCAAAGTTTAATTTGGCTTAGATTAGCACCCCAAAGTTCTGGTCCCTATTAAAAGCTGCATTTCAGACAAGAAATTGGACCATGTATCTTCCAATAACAGACTGTCTGGTTAAAATTACAGCATGTCCTGGTTCTTGTCACACTGAAAATGTCACAGGATTAGTTTTCTGCATGCAGAATTCCTCATTCCAGCTCCAGTGTGATCTTTGTGGGATAACAGGATGCTGACTGAGATTGCATGTCAGTGGATGTGTATGCACGGGACAGGCAAGTGTACAGAATGTGAATAAAAGGAGTTCATCCCCAGGGAATGAACAACAGAAAAGTATATGTAAGTGCCATGAACTTATGTCATTCTACACCCTGAGAGCAGAGTTCATCTCATCATTTCCAGGCAAAGGATAAATAGTGCTCCAGGAGTGTTAAAGCACTGATGTAAAACCAAGCTTAGCATTCTGTAATAATGGTTTGAGAGAATGTGTAAGATCTAACTTTCAGATGTCACACAGACATCATACTGTAATTGGAATAGCTTTTTGAAACTATAGCCTGCCTGAAAATAAAAACTATAGATACGTAGAATAATTTAGGTTGGAAGAGACCTCCAGAGGTTTTCAGTTTGTGAATGGAGTGGTTACCATAATTATTGATTAACTGCTATAACTGAATAGCTGGAGATAGAAATGTTACATATGTTAGTCTTACTGACTGCTAGATATATTATGCTCAGGAATGACTCCAGGGTCAAACTATTGATACTGAATTTATTCATATTTTTTTCTGAAGATGCTAAGTCTTTTGCACACCTTGCTGAGTCCAAGCCTCTGAGCCAGCCCTATTCCCCACAAAAGGTATCAGTTTCTGAGGCTCAGCTATCTAAGCCACTTTGTGTCACCAACACAAGTCCCAGCCACACACCCAGGTAGCCCATTGACCCTCCACACACTTGGCAATACCCTATCTCTGTTTGGCCACCCCTATGTTAACCAAGGCCTCCATGGCAGTCTTTCCTGAACCAGCCTGGGCAAGAAAGCTGCTGTGGCTCATCTGCCCCTTCTCTGGCCACATCCCTCGCTGTCCCACTTCTGCTGCAAAGCTGTGAGTTTAAAATAAGTATAGCCAGGGCTGCCAGCATCTCTCTGAACACAGAGGACACCCTGTGGAGCTCTCTCCCCCTTCTCTCCAACTCTGACCTTTTCTGACCTGCTCTCCGTTGCCTGTGTGGGAGAAAAATTGTCTTGGGATGCTTCCAGGGCAACTGTCAGAACCGCTTTTCTATTACACATGACTCAGTGCCTTTCCCTTGCCACTTGCAAGCTGGAGTCCTGTCTGCTGGGCTACAGTGAGAGGGCCTCACTGAAGAACATCCTCCTTGCTAGCAGAGCTGCAAACCCAATGTGTCACAGCCCAGCTGGGGCTGACAGACACTTCTCTGTCCAGGTTGCACAGCTCCATCCTCAATGTTTTCATTGCCATTTCACCTTCAGAGCAAGAGTGCCTTGGGAGCTGCTCATTCCCAGCCTTGGCCTGGGCACTTCCCTGGTCTTCTGCAGATGGTGGGCTGGCTGTCCCACCTCCTGCCTGAGGCCACAGTGCCAAGCAGCTCCTGTTCCTCATAAGGCATCACAGAGAGTACCAAGCTACTCAGTTGTCTTGGCCCTTCAGTGAAAATACGCATCCTTGACAACCCCAGACCTCATGGCCATACTACATCTTGCCTCTTTCCACATTTTTCTGTCCCTCCCAACTGGAGCAAATATGGGAAAGGAAGCTTTACTAGGATATCTGCCCCTTCTTCTCTCACTCACCCCTGGCAAGGATATATGAGGAGACTGTGGTGTTGACAAATGAAGACTTACAGATATGTGACTTGGCCACACGAATGTTTCTGACCTCCCTGCCAGGCAGAGAACATGCAGGGGGGGTTGCCTCTCCTTCTCCTGCACCTCTGCCCTGCCCATTCCCTATTGCCTCAGTGGGTACTGCAGGAGAGGAAAAGAGCCAGGTGATTCCTGCCAAAAAAATCCCCATGCCTCTCCCTTTCCACTGCCCTGGTCACTGAAACAGGATATTTCAAAATAATCTCAAGGTCCTCAGATGGAAGAGAAAAAGTGCTCTTTATCACTGAGTGGCCCAGGGCAGTAGGCCATGCCCTTCCCTGAGCTGTAACCCCAGTTCACCAGAGGAGATGTCCTCCTCACCATCAGGGCAACCATTGGACAGAGATGGTCTGCATAGCCATGCAGATGCATAACCTGTGAAATCCCAGGCATAAAGCTTACCCCTATTTCAAGTGAGATCAACAAGCCTGAGCTTCATGCCTTTTTGGGAGACAGCTACCTGCTTCAGCACCTGAAGCTGGAATTTCCCTGGCAGAACAAGTAGTCCCACTGTGAAGATGAGCCAAGGCAAGTGGAAGCATGGCTGAGCCATCTAAAAAGCTGGCATGAGTCTTTTGTGGTGCATGGAGGAGCAGGGAGTAAACCCCACTGATGTCAAGGAAGGATCCTTGAGATAATCAGTGGCCCTCTTTGACTTCTTTCCCAATTAAAAGTTTCCTTGATGTACTTGAGTACAATTTATAATCTCAAACCATTTAAATTTTTAATATAATAGAATTTATACTGCAGCAGACATGAGTTATCTTAGTCATAATCCACTTCTACCATTAAAACTCTAAAATGATAGTCTTCCAGAAGTTAGCATAAAGCTACTTTTACTTTGCAAATCTTTTTTTCATTTTTTTTTTCTCTCACACACAGTTTTGCTCTGGATTTGATCCCTGAGGATCTTTACTAATCTCAGGTATCACAGTGAAAGCTATAAAGAGCTATCAATAATATTTCCTGGTTTTGCTGCAATAATTTAGACTCAGAAGTCTTCATAATTTTCTCTTGAATGTGTAGCAACATGTGATCATAACAGGATTTAGGGTCCCAAATTACATGCAACTCTTATGGAATTTCCATTTTCTTCTGTATAACTCAAATGCTTTTAATTGTACCATGTTAATTTGTGTTGCTAGGTGAATTCTTTAACAGAAGGGGAAACACAGTAAATGTTATAGTCTAAGGTCATGGAAATGGCATGAGATTTTAACACAGGACTCACCAAATCTGAACAAGGATTGCAGTTCACATTATTTGTATATTAATTTAGACACAATAGACTTAATTTGGTTGCCTAAAGATAAGCATTGCATATCTTTTTTTAAATGCTCTATTGTATTCCTCCTCTATTGTATCCCTCCTGGCCTTCAAATGTTACTCCAGAAGGGATGAAATATCTTCTGTAGCTTCTGTGTTTTATTTGTAGCCTCCTGACTTATGCTAGAAACATGAGCTCTATGCCTATTTGTCTACATGTAAGCAACTGACTGAAGTTCCATATGCCCACTGGTTTTCAGCCAGCAGGTATCAAGCTGTACTGACTATTAGGTAAATGAAAAACTGAAATTACCTTCAAATACATGTTGTATGTAAAGTCTGAGAAAGCAGATCAAATGTTTTTTCATTCTTTATTAAACAGTGAGAAATGGAAGCTACTTATGTATTGAAGGAAAGAGAAAATGTGGTATGTATATGTACAAAAGGGAAGGAAAGAGGAATCCCCAAAACTCAGCTAAATCTCTTGTGGTTTTTGGTTTGGGGTTTTGGGGGGTTTTTTGGTTGTTGGTTGTTTGTGGTTTTTTTTTTTAAATCAAGTGTATGTCATATTATCAAGGTTATCCATGAAAAATGAGTCATACAATAACATCTGATTTGTCTTGGGAAGGTGGGGTCTTCCTGTTGGAACTGTGAACTTCCTACTACTCAAACAAAAGGGAGTGGAGCATCCTGAGACAAAAAGCGAGACAGGAAGGGTCTGTTCAGATAGGATGAAACCGTAAATGGAAGATAACCTAGAGCCTGGCAGAAGAGGTTATTATTATGCAGGCTTTTACAAAGAAATGTAAAGTGTTTGGAAGATTTTAGTAAGCTGCAGGTTTGTTTGAATTTTTTATAAGCATTCAGCTTTTAAAATGTTTGAGGAACTATATGCCAATTGTAACTGATTAAAAGTGTCATATTTCTTTTTCTTGAATGTACTTTGTAGTATATGACATCAAAATATATCTATTACCTTTGGAGTTCAGCTGTAAATTTCTCCAAGGAGATATAAATCCATTATTTCTTTTATATAGTGACCACTTCATACATGATTTCAGGGTTGGTGGAAGTTACCAAAACTAATTTGTTGACAAAAAGTAAAAAATCCTATTTTTTTAAGTCTGCCTTTGTTTCAGAGCTCTTCATAACCTGCTTTTCAGGTCTTTCTACTTTATAGCAGAATAAGGAAGCTTTTCTACACTCTTTTGTTGAGGAAGGTTTTACTGATGTAAAACAAACAAAAAACAACTCCAAACCATGACATATTTTTTGCTGTATCTAAGAGCAATCAGTAAATAGTGTTCAGCCAATATTTGAAATAAGGCAGTCTAGCTGTCCTGTGGTAAAAACTGTAAATTTCGTAACACATGAAACTGTTCATTTCCCACCTTATCTGTGGACACACATTTCAGTCCAACAGTTCCTTCCTTGCCAGGTAAACTTCAAACATATCATTGCTTAGGGCCCTTTCTACTTTCAGAGGAATGTGGATTGGGAAATCTTGAGAGAGAAAGAGAGAAAGATTAGGCAAGCAGAAAGTTCTAGGTTGATTAAATGAATCCTCTCTTCCCAAAACAAATTAAAAATATGGATTAGATAAGTCTGCCTTTCCATATTTTCAGTGATAAAAGACGTGTTCTTAAATCATGCCCTTACACATTTACAGAGGGAACAATTTATAAAGGAATATCCTGAACTATAACAAAAACAGAAATGAAAAAGTGTTTAAGACTGATTTTCTGTATCAGTCCTTTTCAACAGCAAAATCCAGGGCTGTTTAGCTTGTAGTCCACAGGCTGGACCTAACCACTGATACTCAGTGAAATCTACAACGCCCCTTCTGGCTTCAGGAGGTCTGCACAAAATGAAGCCTGGAGCTGTGTGTAGACTTGATCTGAGAGGTAAATTGCACAGTGCATACAGCAAATACTGCTGGTGGATAAAAGTGGCCTAGTAGGATACAAGTGCATGGTTTGAGTCACCCTCATAGCTGATTAGAGGCTGGTGAGGTGGTTACCTGCTAAGGGGGGGGGGGGGCAGGCAGGAAGGGGAGGATAATTCTTGGTAAACCCAATAGGAAGGATAGAAATCAGTGATGTAGAAAGAAAAGGGTTTGAAGATCAGAAAGAGAGGTTGTTGGGGGTTTTTTTTTCACCTAGCTCCTTTTCTTTGCTAATTGCTGCCACAGGACTTCCCTACTAATTTCCTTTTACTCACTTGTGAGCAGCGCAGCTCTGTCTGGCTAACATGCCTTTGGGAATGAAGGAAATGAGAAATGAGGTTGTTATTTATCTTTATGGGCTGGTTGGGTCCCAAACCATCTCTTTTTCTGTCCCCCACTTTCTTTTTTTGTCAACAGGCTTCTATGAAGAAAAAGCAAGAGCCTTGGGTGGTCCAAACTGCTCTCCAGGTTTCTCTCCATGCCCCAGCCTGCAGCAACACTACGGCCCTTGCTCAGGGAAACATGCTGGATGCATGGGCATGAGCCTTTCCTCCCATTCATGCTCTGGGTAGCCTTTTTACCCCCATGGCTGATAACACCTCCTCTTCTTGGACTGGGCAATTTAGCGTGGAGGATGCAGAGATAGAAACCTTGGAAACTACCTGCAGATGAGGACAGCGGTAGGCAGGGCTGCCTTTCTCTTGCCCGGTCCCTGGGACAGCGTGGGTGCATGGGTGAGAGGCATGCCCAGCAGCCCTGCTCTCGGTGGGGGGTGCTAGGCACAGGGGCTGTGGCAGTGCCTGTGGCGCCAGGGAATGGAGACCAAGAAGCCACAAAAAGTGTCCCAAGTCCTATTACTGATCTGCTGTGAAATATTTAACTGTTAAATCCCATGAGAATGCAAATAATGGTGATATTACCTACTTATTCAGTACAAGTGGAAAGTTATATTTGTTATATTTTGGAGTGAGAGGTGTTCACATCATAGGGGCAATTAGAAGTCCAGCTCTCAAACTCAGCAGGAGTTTGCCTAATTGTGCTTCAGGCCACTGAACAAATCCCTCTAAATGTTTGTGACTTACTAAATTATTCTGGTCTTTGAGATGGCAGAACTAGGGATACAACACAAACACTCTTGTAGCTATAGAGAATTTTTTACTGTTCCTACAGCTCTTCCCTTCAAACTGATCCAGTGAAAGGATGAAAACTGTTTACTAAGGAGCTGTACGATTTATTCTGTGTAAATTCTTCTTCTGAAGTGCTAAACATGCTGGTACTGAAATAATATTTTTATTCTGAGAAATGGAGATCAGCAGTTGAGGAAAATAATTTGCAAGCTATGGATGGATGAACAGTTTGGTCGTTTTTCCTCAATTGTTGCAATCGCAGCCTGGAACAGAAACTTGTACAGACAGTTGCAAGCTGTTCGTGCTAATACCCTGAGCAGTGCAGTGAGGTGGCTGAAAAGCAAGCACATTATCTCCCTTTGCTCCAGAATGACAGTGACCTCTGGCAGAAATATGAGGTAGATGCATTAATCACTTCATCAAGAAGTGCCAAAGTTCATCTGTTAGTGCCTGAGGGCCCGTCTTCAGTTTGGGTATCATATGTCACATAATTTACAAACACAGAAAAACAGACTGTCTTGAATAGATGATGATTTTAAATAGATGGGACAGAAAGGAAAAGAAATATTACATGCAAACACAACAATAGCAGTAATTTTCTGCTTTGGCTGCTTCAGTTTGAATCCCTGTCTGGCTCCACTGCAAAATTACTGAACACAGTTCTTTGAAGAGTATGAAGGAAAATCTGAATTTCAAAATATTTCTTCCAGGTAAGTCTTTTGCAAACTCCATTTCAAAACCCTATCACTTCTTGTGGTGTATATTTTAAGCTGTGTCTGCAGCAGAGAGCCAGACCAAATGTGATTGAGCTGGTTAAATACAGTACGAGTTTGGACTAGCAATGAAAGCACTCACCATTTATTTGGGAGACCCAAAGCAGGTTCCCAGTTCTATTATAAACCCTGTGGGTGAGCTTGAAGAAATCATTTCCCCTTGCCATGTCTTCATTACAGATAGGAAAACTAGGTTTTTCAAAGCACCTTGGGTTATAAGAATTAAATTGCCAGAAAAGAGGTAAATACTGTCAGTAATTAAAACCATGAATGAACAGTGGGAAAAGCAGTTCCTCAGCTGCTGGGCTGTTCTGTGCATCCCCAGTAGCTGTTCTAGCTATAGCTACACTGCTGGTGGGAGCATTTTCTGATCCAAATTCTGTATGTCCATGTTGCCTAATCAGGGGACATGTGCAATTTGGTGCTGTGACCGTTGTAATCTGAGGACAGCCAGGGTCTAAGCTTCCAACAAATCTTATCAACTCATCATGTAATGGCCCCAGAAAAGGTGTTTGTAGCTGACTTCTCAGTCTGACATCAACTCTGTCACTTAAGAGGGGAAAACACAACACATGGAGGCAGACCTCAAGCTCAGATCTGCCTAATTTGCTCCATGGTCACTTGGCTTTTTGAGACATGATCATTTATTGAGGTGCAAGTCTTCTCCTTCCTTAAGGTAATGGAGCTAAACCTTTACTTCAAGCAGTGGTGTGTGCACGTTCCAGATTGCATGTTTAGAGAGGATGAAGTCAGCTTGTGAGCATGTAGGTAGGTGTTGGTCTAGATAGAAACAAAAGTAGTTTTATGAAATCAGTGAGAAAATATTAAAGATTTCATATGTAGACTTTGCAAGATTGAGGGGTGTGGGGTGGCAGAAATCACTGGCAGACACTTAATGCTCAAGTGGTTTGCTGCTACAATATCATTATTTCCAGTTATGTCAGCGGAAACATGGTTGAGAATCATAGCAACATTACAACACTTCTGCTAGAATCAGAGCATGTGGTAGATGGAGAAGTTAAAGTTTTAAAGAATCAATAATGTCAAACACATTAAAAGTTTGAAAACAGAGGAAAAGGATTCTAGTTCTTTAGAGTTATTCTGAAACACCTAGCTGCTGATAAACACAGATCCTGTGTCCTTTTTTTAGTTAAAAGTCTACCAGTTACACTGAAAGGATATTAAAAAAAAAAAAAAGGAAGAAATAGAGTAGACTACATTAGTTGTGATGCCACTTGTGAACTTTGTTGTCTGACAAATCCAACTGTATAAATAAAGGTTGTAAGCATTGCATGATGGCAGTACATAGTAATAGGTCATTCTGTTCAGATATCTTGACGTATCTGTGTGTTTTCAGTAAGGCCTCCTGTAGCAAATGCTGGTCTGCTGGAGTAAGAGGTGCAACAGGCTCACAAATGAATCTTGAGAGATCGTGGCAGCGTTCATTTCTATACTTAGACTATCCCAGCTTTTTCTTACTCACTTTTCCTGTAGGTAAAACTAGGCTAGTGTTTACTATTAGCAGCATGTTAACAAATGTGTTACAAGAACTTCTGGAGGCTATGGTGGAGGCTGGGGTTGCCAGGGTGCTGCACGGTGGAGACACACAGTCCCCCCTTGTTCAGAAGGTACCTTTTCTGTATTAAATGCCTTGAGCTCTGGGGATGGAAAAGGTAGCATCGTAATGCTGTGGAGTCCTTAAACTGGTTTGGTGTCACGGCTCTGCAGAAAAGCAGTGAGAAAAAACTTAGAAAAGCAACTATATAACAATTACAAATATTTGTCTGATATGCTTGTGTTGCCTGTATTTTCTTCCCTACAAATAAGAAGGCTGTACATGAGCACTGGAAAAGAGCAGGTTTTTTTCTCCCCCCCCCCCCCCCCCCCCGCCCTGCTTTCTGAGGTACGGCATCAGGCATTCTCTCCACCAAAACGACCATGTGGTAAAGTGCTTGCTTTAGAGACACTGGCCTTTTCTTCTTGTGGAAAAAAGGAGCTCCTGTTTTATGGTGGCCTGGAGGCTGAAGAACCGCCTGCTGCCAGGGCTGCTACTCTAATGGTTTCAGCAATCAGCCTGGCTCCAGCTGAGAGGCAAAGTGGTCAAGCCTCTGCTTACCCTCTGTTTACTCTGTAACCGGGAGCAGTTCTTCTCCCCCTCTCCCACCCGCCCCTCGCTCCGGGCTTGTGCTCATAAACCTGAGCACAGTATCAGCACAGAAATCATTAGAAAGAACCGGCCATCTGCCTGTGCAAAACGATGTGCTCAGTTTCTCTCTTGAAGAATGAGCCTTTGCTTCACTTTTCCTTCCAGCTGCTGGGAAAATGTCAAGATTAGATGAGTCACACGGCAGATCAGATCTGAGTAAGAGCTTTTCTCACTTGTTGTTCAGGACTGTAGGAACAAGTTTAGTGCTGACCCCAATGCTTAATCAGAAAGAGGTTTTAATGTTTCAGCAGATTTTGGACAATTAATTGCTGACATCTGGAATATCACAGAAACTGTTAATAAACCTTTATTTAATTTTTTTTTTTTTAATGCTCTATAACAAAAACAAACAAACAAAACCCCCAAAAGGCAGACCGAGATTCCTGGCTACTTTGGTAACTTATTTGTATTTTCTTAAACTTTTTTTTGCCATCAGGCACTAAAGCATTGAAAAGATATTTGACAAGATGAGCCTTGTAGGCCATTTTAGGAAGTAGGTGCCTGGCAGGCCTTAAGGAGTTGCTTATTAGTTTTTACCAGCAACTGTTCCTCTGCTATTGTGCCTGCTAAGCTTATAGAAAAGAGTATTGTTGGCAGGCTGTCATGGCTCGGCAACAGAGCATTGCACCAAGCTGCTGCTAAATCTGTCATGTTCGCTTTTGTACCAGACCCTGCTGAAAGATAATTTCACATTAGGGCCAAATGTTCAAACACAAGTGAACGAGCACTGATGCACTGACTCTTGTTTACTCTTCTGTAATCAGATGCTGATATTCACCAACTGACTCATGTCAGGCGTTTTCACATTATATGTGGAGATATAGAGAGATATATATATTTTATCTCTTCACAAGCCAGGTAAAATTGTGGAAACTCATGGCTGTTTTGCTTAAGGGTCCTGGTCTCTACAAATACGATGAGAGACTAACTTGTAGGAATCATAAAGGTGGGGTTCGCAAAAAGATTGTAAAACTCACTTTCCATTTCTGTCCAAAGATCCTCGCTTAATAGTGATATGAGTGGGTTTAGAAATCTCCTCTCTAGCTACCTAAAACCAAAATCAAACCAGGCAGCTGTTTCTGAAATGTATAGCAAGTTCTGTCCTTGGTCTTGACAATTTTCTTCTGTGAGTTGACTGAAAGCTATTCTGTGTCTATCACTTGTTAAGCTGGGCAGTACCATGCTGGAAGACCTGAACTGCTCTGCTGTGAGGAGTGGGAAATGTTTTTAAGTAGCTGCATGTGTTGTTTTTCATATACGCTGAAGGCCTTTTTATTTTCAAGGCCTCCCCAAAATTAAATATCATTCAAGCTTCCATGTCATACTTGAGGACTAATTATTGGTCATCTACGCAGTATGGACAGCCTCCATTTATTCAGGTTGGGTTTTTAGCTGTTTTCTAACTTCAGGGACATATATATCACATATAAGAAAATGTCCTGAGAAAGCAGCAAGGAGAGGTCAAACTCTAAAAGCTATGCCAAATATGGAAAGTTATCAACTGCATAAAACCTCTTATTTCTGCCTGCAGCACAAAACCCTGGCCCAAAGAATCATGCTGAAGAAAGGATTTTAGCAAAATGTTTTGGCTAGTTACAAAAATGAGACAAATTTTCTTCATCCTTGTCTTCTTGTGTTGTGATGTTGAATGCCAGCACAGTCTAAATCGCCAAGGATGCAGTCAGTTCTGCATGCTACTGCCTGGGTGTGCTAGGATTGCTAAAATGGCTTAAAACAAATTCTGATAACCATATGAAGATGCCCCTGATTCACTGCTAAAGCTGTGGTCAACATGTTTTTACAAATATGTTAGCAGTAAAAAGAATCCCAAGGAGATTATCTATCCTTTAATGGATACAGAAGGGAACGTAGCCACCAGAGATGAGGAAAAGGCTGAGGTACTTAATGCCTTCTTTGCCTCAGTCTTTAATAGGGAGATCAGTTACCCTCAGGGTCAGTGTACTCCACCCCCTGAGCTGGAAGGTGAGGATGAAGAGCAGAATATACACCCCTTAATCCAGGAGGAAATAGTTAGTGATTTACTACGCCATCTGGACACTCACAAATCTATGGGACCTGATGGGATCCATCCAAGAGTACTGAGGGAACTGGCGGAGGTCCTTGCCAAGCCACTCTCCATCATCTATCAGTGTTCCTGGACAACAGGGGAGGTCCCAGAGGACTGGAGGCTTGCCAATGTGACTCCCATTTACAAGAAGGGTCGGAGGGAGGATCCGGGGAACTACAGGCCTGTCAGCCTGACCTCGGTACCAGGGAAGATTATGGAACGGTTTGTCTTGAGAGCACTCGCATGGCAAGTCCAGGATAAGCAGGGGATCAGGCCCAGTCAGCATGGGTTTACGAAAGGCAGGTCCTGCTTGACCAACCTGATCTCCTTCTATGACCAGGTGACCCACCTAGTGGATGAGGGAAAGGCTGTGGATGTTGTCTACTTTGACTTCAGCAAGGCCTTTGACGCTGTCTCTCATGGCAGACTCCTTGAGAAGCTGGGGTCTCACGGCTTGGACAAGTGTACTCTTTGTTGGGTGAAAAACTGGCTGGATGGCCGAGCCCAGAGGGTTGTGGTGAATGGGGTGAAATCCAGTTGGCGGCGGGTCACAAGTGGTGTTCCCCAGGGCTCGGTGTTGGGCCCTATTCTGTTTAATACCTTTATCAACGATTTGGATGAAAGGATCAAGTCCACCCTCAGCAAGTTTGCAGACGACACCAAGTTGGGAGGCAGGGTCGATCTGCTTGAGGGTAGGGAGGCTCTACAGAGAGATCTGGACAGGCTGGATTGATGGGCTGAGGCCAATTGTATGAGGTTCAACAAGACCAAGTGCCAGGTCCTGCACTTGGGTCACGGCAACCCCATGCAGCGCTACAGGCTTGGGGAAGAGTGGCTGGAGAGCTGCCCAGTGGAAAAAGACCTGGGGGTGTTGGTCGACAGCTGGCTGAATGTGAGCCAGCAGTGTGCCCAGGTGGCCAAGAAGGCCAACGGCATCCTGGCCTGTATCAGAAATGGTGTGGCCAGCAGGAGCAGGGAGGTGGTTGTTCCCCTGTACTGGGCACTGGTGAGGCCGCCCCTCGAGTGCTGTGTTCAGTTTTGGGCCCCTCACTACAGGAAAGGCATGGAGGTGCTGGAGCATGTCCAGAGAAGGGCAACCAAGTTGGTGGGGGGCCTGGAGCACAAGTCCTCTGAGGAGAGGCTGAGGGAACTCGGGTGGTTTAGTCTGGAGAAAAGGGGGCTGAGGGGAGACCTTATCGCTCTCTACACCTACCTGAAGGGGGGTTGTAGTGTGGTGGGTGCTGGTCTCTTCTGTCAGGTGGCTGGAGATAGGACGAGGGGAAATGGCCTCAAGCTGCGGCAAGGGAGATTTAGGTTAGATTTTAGGAAAAAATTTTATACTGAGAGGGTTGTCAGACATTGGAATAGGCTGCCCAGGGAAGTGGTTGAGTCACCATCCCTGGTGGTATTAAAAAAGCACATAGATGAGGTACTCCAGAACATGGTTTAGTGGGCATGGTTGATCGTTGGACTCACTGATCTTGAAGGTCTTTTCCAACCTAAATGATTCTATGATTCTATGAACATTATAGGTCAGGGCTTTCCCCTCCAGCACAGTATACTGTCTATGTTCAGTTCTTTTCCAACAAAATTATTCACAGTTTTGCAAAAACTAAATGCCCCATTTTTACTTGCTATATTTTCATTTTGATCCTTCTGTCCCCCTCTCTCCTCAATGTCAATATGAAAAAGGTAGGGCAAAAATCAGACCTCAAATAGAGCAAGTGCCATTCAGAAGCTTTAAAACTGGAAATGCTTTTCTCATGAACATGGAGAAATGAAGAGGTTCATATTTTTAATTGAACTTTTTTCAATATTTTTTTTCTTCCTGAAAGTTTACCAAAACAAATCAGCTGTTTTCCAACTAGCTCTTATGTTTATGTCCTATTCAATCAAGACAGAGAGCATGAAACATTTTTATCCCCTCCTCCTCCCCTCTAAAAGGGAGGATTAAGTTGACAGGTTTCCATAAAATTAGATGACTTTTTTCTCCAGTGTTTCTCATTTGGGCACTTATGATTCAAATGTGATTGTGTATATTTCCCTGCTTTCTTCTGTACCAGATTCTGTTGCTGTCAACTCTCCTGAATTTCTGTCCTGTTGCTTCTGTGCATTAATGCTTGTGCTTCTGTTATGTGATGAAGCCTTGACATTGGCTGGTTTAATAATGCCCTGTTAACCTGGAGGAACTGACTGGAATTTATTGCCTTAGGTTAATCCCTCTGCTTTTCACCTTCCTTTTTGGATAATATGCATTGGACTGTGCGAAATACACGCCTGATTCAGTAGTGGTTACGTTAACAACAGTGGGATCCTGCTTGGAGATACAGCTGAGGATATGATGTCCTTGTAGCTGCAGATATTTTGTTTTGGTAATTGTGAATATACTTTCTGCCTGCTGTTTTGATCCTGCTGTTGCCATTGTTTGCTGGAGACTCATGCTGCTGCGTCCTGCCTCCCTGCCCAGCCTAAATTCCATTGTACCCACCCCACGGGCCTTTTGTGTAATGCCAAGCTAGCAAAAATCCTGGCATCCAACTCTTTTGTTGCCTGAGGGAGGTATGTGGGAAAGGCAGTTCACGACGCTCACTCAGGACGGTGACTTGGCACACGCTGCACAGCAGTTTCCACTAGACGTCTCTTGGGCGGAGAGGCGATTTTGCTTCAGGTGCACATGCATCCATTTTCTGTGTTTGCAATTGAGTTTTATTTGCCAGAACAGCAAAGGAATGCTGCTGTTAGGATTTTATAGTATGGTTTTCACACTCCAAGCGGCATGTCGTACTAATGCATTATTTGTATTACAGTAGTCCCTGCAGGCCTTCCCCCACATCTGAATCCCATTGTTCTCGCAGTATAAAAAGACATAGCCAGAAACAAACCCCAGCACAGAAAAACTTACAGCAATTTAGTGACTAAAGGAGGATTTAGGAGGACCTTAGTGTCCAAGTCTCTGAGAATGACTAAAACCACCCCATTTTCAAGCACCACCCTACTCCTGAAAGGACATGGACCAGACAGAAATCACAAAGTGTCATCTAAAATAAACAGAAACCACACTGTGCCTAAGCCAAGGCTCCTCCTCAGGCTCACAAGTACCCTGAATAAAGAATCAGGAGAAAGCCAGACAAAACTCTTTGATGATTCAGAAATGGGTACCTTAGGTAGCCCCCCACGTTAGTCACGGGTTGGCCACAGCTTGCTGTGGCAGGTGTGTGGGTCTGGTGGCACTCGCCTCCACAGCCTGGAGGAGAGCTTTGAACCCAGAGCAGGTATCTCCTGAGATAGCCCACACCAAGAGTCTGGGAGTTACACCTGGTATCGCCCTCCATGGCAGCCAGGGACATGTTCATTTTCAGGGCAGGTGCTCTAGTATAGTAGCCTGTGAGGAGAGGTAGGTAGGGTATGCTTCCTATATCAGTGGCTGCAAATACGTTTGACATAAGACGAAGGCTGGACAAGACCAGAACTATGCCAGACAGAAAAGACTGCAACTTCAGCCACAGCTCTCCAGGCTAGGAGGGGTCTCTGGCTGGAGATGACAGGAAGCTGTAAATACCACAGACAGACAATATCTGATATATTTTGAGATGAGTGCTGCTTTCAGAGCAAAGCAAAAAAAAAGTTCTTCTTCACACCCCTGCTGTATGTCCAAGGCAGACAAGCATTCAGGTCTGACGCAGGTAGAACAGCCAAAAAGAAGAGCAAAATAGCTGTGCAGGAATAGGGGATTGGAAAGGAAATAGTTGTTGGTTTTAGTTGCAGTCACATGTGCTGTGAGTCAGTACGCATCTGTGCTGAAGAGGTTTCCTTCTCAAGCTGCTTGTTATCACTTCTCCTCCTCCTCAAAGGTTGCAGTCCTTTCTGGGCTGCTGGCATAGCTGTTAGTGCAATTGTGCCCGAAGTCGTTTCATTCAAAATGGTGTGGGCTGACCAAGAGCTTCTCGGGCTGTTCAAGGTAACCTAGTTTGCTTTTGCTGAAACAGGTTGGGGGATGCTCACATGAGGAGCAGAGCTGGCAGATCGAAAAGGGCAGTAGTTGCTGGCAAACTCGAAGACCGTAAATTTCAAATGTCTTCACTGTGAATGTTTTGTGTTACTCTCCTCATGACTATTAATATCAATGACATTTTCCTGTGTGATGGTTTCTCTTCCTGACTCACACAAAAGACAACAGGCCACACAGGATGACTTCAGTCTGAGATTTTGCTATTTTGTTGCCTTCTTTCCCTTCCTCCTGTTTTCCCTCTGAGTTTTTATTTTTCATGTTTAGCAGGCTGTTAAAGGGTGATGATTCCTTTCTAGAGAACATGTATTAAATAACCAAAGGCTTCTCATAAGCGCAGGACTGGGTCCTTTAGATATCAGCTGCTGTGCTGGCAGTCTTGGTTCCTGCCTTTCTGACCCATACCTCTGTTAGCATATCTCCAAGTCTTCCATTTTTCACTTGGGATGTTGTCATGCTGTTGTCAAACAGAGAAATAGAGTCCTGTTTCCACCCTTTGATTTAGGGAGATTAACAATGGGGTGCAGCCCTATTCAGAGTTCATTTTCCTTCCCATCTGTGGATTTTAAGATCCTTTAGACAGCTGCCTGGTCTGGCCAATGTGAAAGCAAGTCTGTCACATGGCTGGAAGGCAAAAATGGGTTCCCTTGACTTTGAAATAGTAGTCTTGTTTGGGTTTTCTGTTATGTTACTTTTTGCATAAGTTTCAAGTCAATATTTACTGCTGGACTATGCTGTCCATTAAGTCCTGAAAGGGGGAGGACTGCAGCTTGGAGCCCACTGACAAGATCTGCAGCTCAGGAACGTTCTGTTGGCATCAGAGATACTCGAGCTTTGCCAAAACGAAATGCAAGAAGGAGACTCTATCTGAGATAGGTCACACACTGTGTTTTGGATTTGATTCCTTCCATCTGTTTGCCATAACTATCCATTCCTGGTCCAGGAAAAAGCTTTTCTGGAACATGTAATCTTTCTCTACTCTCCCAGTCAAATGCTTAGATTCACCCTGCAATCTCTGTGCTGTTCTTTGGTCAGCACAGCAGCAGTTGCTAAGGCTAAGTGATGAGGTCACTACTGCAGAAAGGGTAGTAACATATTCCAAAACAAATCAAAGAAGTTAAGATGTATAAAATGTTCACAACCAGCTGCCCGTGTTGAGTCTTTGAGGTGTTCTTTTTTTGCCTTTTTATCTTCGATTTTTTTTTTTAAGGTGTTCTCTTTCTTTCTCTGAAAGGTCTTCATTTTAGGGAAAAAGTATTGCATTACATCTTCATCCTTAGATGTCAATGTCCTGATTGGGCCCTAGTTGGGAACTCCTCCCCCAAGCAAGGGGTATTATTTCATCTTTTGTCTTTCATGTGAAGTTACTGACATCACCAGTTTTTTTCAGGTATCCTCATATGCTGTTCTTGCAAGAGCAGTGAAAACATAACTGACAGTGCAGAGGTCAGATCTACAGAACACAATATGGATGTGGCTCGAGTGGAACCAAGTTTTGTATAACCAAAGGTCAACAAAATCATCCACATGATAAGAATTTGAGGAGTTTGAAGGAGTAAATTAGAGTCCTGTCTTCAATGAATGCTCAGCTAGATAAAAAGGTTTTTTCATCTGTTTCACCATGACATAAATAGTTAAATAAAATTCAAACAGTTCAATAAAATCTGTCAAGGAAAAATATGTAGAAGCCCATTTTTGTGCTACAAGATACCTTCTTACTAGCACTACCTGAGGGCAGATGACAGTAGAATGGTACTATTGAGGAAAACACCTAGCAACAACATAGGAAATTACATGGGTTAATCCTGATCTCATCTGTGTAATTTTATGCTGATTTCAGATGTGGGTCTCCTCCAGGAAGCGAAGGTCTGTATGTAATCTAGGTCCCATACCCTACCTGAAGATTTGAAATGCTCTGAAGGGCAGGGATTGCTCCTTAAACAGAATCCAGGGGAACAGAGTTGTAGGGACTGTTTATTTTTGGTTTATTCTAATGCATACTAATTACTTGGCTTCCTTCTATAAGGCAGCTGCATACATTGTGCTGCCTTACTGATTCAAGGCTGGGCTTTCTAATGTGGCTGTTCTTGCCTGCTTATATTTCCATTTCCCCGGGCATGTGTATACGTTGTTATATTTTTTTCTGTATTGATTGTTTTTCCACTAGTTTCTCTGCTTTTACTTTTCCAGAGCTGAATACCCAAAGTTTATATAGCCTAGAAGAATAGACTTCTAAGTTAGAGCTTACTTTATAATAGTTTGCTGTCTTATGTTTCTTTTTTTCTCTCCACATTTGGCAATGCCTCAAAGTCCATGTGCCAAACATTGTATAAATAGGAGTAGTCATGATGGTGCCCTAAGCAGCTTACAGTTTAATTAAAGACAGGAAAACAAGAACTAATTGTAAAACAATAGGAAAGAGACTGAGGGCAATAGTAAAAATGTCATGTATTTAAATAGTCTCAATGTGCAGTTTGTGCACAGCTCCAAATCAGAAGTCCAATGGCTTTGACACATGCTTTCCATGAAATCAAGTGGCTCCTCAACATTTTCTCTGTCTTCCCTTCTTTCCTTTGCCACTCATGGAGAAGCTGTTCTGCTGTTTGCCTGCACAATGCTATGTCTCTCCTTCTGCGCTCTCTAACTGCTCTGCCACGTAGAAATATTGGGGTCCACATGGTGCTGTTATCCAGATAGTATATATGCAGATTAGAGTACACACAGAAACTATACCTGCTGTGGTCAGGAGGGAATTTCCTGAGGTATTGACCCCTCTTCAAGTCTGTTTTTTCAAGCAAAGAGTATTCTCAGCTTATGCATCCCCTGCTACCCAGCTCAAGCTACCTTCACTGAAAGGTGCCATTGCCTACTGACTGGAGAAGGAAAGCCTGAGGGACCCACTGTCCTGCTGTGAAACCATCTTTCCCTTTCAGCTCCAGGGTGGCACTGGGCCATGGTTCATCTTCTCTCCCCACCTGAATTCAGTATCGATTTCTGCTCCATAGGGTTCTGATGCCAGTGCAAAGCTGTGCCACCCACTAGATTGATCACCAAGTGAGCTGCTTCTACTTCCTGACATGTACCTAAAGGCTGGTGTCCCAGGCCTAGAGAACAGCCTGGAATGTGGGGGGTTTGTGCTTGTTGCAGCAAAGAGAAAACACTGCATGCATTGGGCAGACTGAGGGTCCAGCCCCATCTCGGTATTTATTTTCTGTGCAGCTACAGCACAACTTATTTCAACAAACCTATCTGCGTTGTCCATTTTGTGTGGGCGGCCTTACTGTGACTGCCTGGTAACCTCCCATGTAACGATTGTCTCATGAGGGAGGTGACTGCTGTTTTTCTTCCTTTACAGATGAGTAGACAGAAGCTCTAGTGCTCAAGGGGTCCTAGCATGGCATCTCTGCAGCGCACACGGCCATACTGTAATGGCTTAGCAGTCTTCTGACAAGTTAATGCTTCTCTTCACTCAGCTGCTACCCTTGAAGGTACTACACGGATTTCCCCCTCATTTCATTTGAAGAGATATTAAGAATTCTCAGCCTGAGTCATCTGCTGATGTCCTACTACCTGTCTTAATCCAGCCAGATAGAGGTATGAACAGAAGGTGTCACTATTTCAGCAAGAGCTTAGTGCCTCCATGAGGAGTACTGGGCGTTGGAGCCAAAGAAGAGAGGAAGGCAAGACAGAGGCAATACTGTTTGGAGGAGGAAAATAATTTGAAAAGCTTTGTGAGGCGCTGTCCGGTTTTGTCAGTGGTGCAAATCCCTAAGGCAGTGCTTGACTTGGTTCTCACACGGCTCTTCACAAAGGTCCATTTCACAGAGGCCTTCCAGGCAAGAAAGTCCCCTCTTATCCATAAAGGATGCTCCAGCAGATGGTCTTTGGAGAGCCGTGCACTCCCTTCATCAGGATAAGCGTTAGTTAGCCTGCACTGCTGTGCTGGCTTCTGCTGCCATCCCCGGGACAAGAACAATAGAGGCATCCAGGCTGGGATGCCTGTAGGGTGGTGAGCTGGCTAAGACGAGACCTTGGGTCTGGGCTTTGCCTTCCCATTATCTCTTGAAAGAACACTCTGCACTGAAGTTAGGGAAGGGAAAGATGAAAACCATGACAACTAAATTTAAAAAAATGTCCCCATTTAAAGAAAGACCTTTATATCTCAGCAGCAGTTTTCCTTCCAAGGAAGTTTATATTTGATCACTTTTCTGACCTCTTTTTTTAATTAGTTTCAGATACATATTGTGTCTTTAGTAGTTCTTTGCCTGAGGTGGTGATGGTCTTTTTTTCCAAATTGCATTGAGACTGATTTCAGATGTGGTGTATTTTCCATTGTCATGTGGTACTTTCCCTCTAAATGTTCCTCCTTTCTTTCTTAACCAAAACAAGCTTATGTATTTTGATATATATGAGAAATAGTTCCCCTATGAAGAACAGGGGCCTAAGATATTTTGCAGATTGTAATAGAGAAAATAAAAACCTTAAGAAAAATAATTTTTTATTACTGTCCTTAGAAGTCTGTTTGTCTTCACCATTTTAAGAGCTGGACTAAATGCTATAGACTTTGTTTCGATAATAACTGCAAGATATGCACAGGTCCTTGCACAGATCCTTTAACTTACAGTGGTAAACAAAATGTTTTTATTTCTTCCTCTGCTTAGTGAACATATTTGACAGTTCCAGCACATTGTTCCCCTTCTTCATATGCTGCAGCATATGAAAATGTCCATCACGGAAGTCTTAGAGAATAACCTACTGAGTTTAAAGGTTTCCATAGTTCTCTGTGGACTAATTAAGTAAAATTTCTAATTAAAAATCTTTAAAATGTCTTCAATAAAATGTCTCAATAATGTCTTACTGATATTAAAAAAGTGTGAGATTTTAAAATATGATTGTGTTGTTCTGTGCAAGTGTCAAAGGTGTCTATGGTGTCATTGCAAACTCTGGCAAAATAGGGGCGAGTTCTGACAGTGCTGGAGCCATGGAAACATACAACTTTTTGGTCTGGTCCTACACAAACAGAATCTGTCTTATGTTCAGTGGAAACTTTGATCTTGCACTATGTAAAGGTGTTTGTACTTGTCATGAACCATGTAAATATAGTTCAAATTAAAGTAAAACTTTTGAAAGCTGAAGTTGGCAATTTGTTTCTTTTCATAAGAAAACCATCATGTCTTCTATTTCTTTTGTACCCAATGTAGGAAATGAGTCACAACACTAATATAACATGAGGCAAAAACCTAAGGAAGATTCTGGAAACAAGAAACATAAATGCACTTATTTGCATCCTTTCGAAACAATGCATTCAGTCCTTCTTAGTACCTTGTTTAAAAACTTCAAATTGATAACTAATTCATCTCAGAATAACCTTTCCTAGCCAGTTTTAGGATTGTTCCATATGAATCTGAATTTAAATGCTTCTGTTGCAGTATGCTTGATGTTCCAAAGAAAAGCAGAGAAGGAAATATTGCATTACACGGGGGGGACATATTGCCAAGCAGGCAGATGGAGCTCAAGATATATGGAAAAAAACTTCAGGAAAAAAAAAGAAAACAACTTTTCAGTGCAGTGTTGGTCAGTCTATATTTATGCAAGTGCTTTCTGTGCCTTTAATATTGTTGGTAAAGTTGATGAGAACTTTCAACGCCACCATTGTCTAGGTAGAGTGTGGCTTTGGAGGAGTTACTGCTGCAAGGAAAGGAATAGGCCTTGCTTCCCTTTACATGATGACACATATATTTTTACTATGTTTAATATAGGTGTGTATTTTCAAGTGAGACCAAGGTAAGCAATACCAACGTATATTTTCTACATGGTTCAGAGATTGTAGTGTCAGTTCTTACAAGCATAGTTGTGGTGAAGGGTGGTAACATTAGTGCAGAGAACAGTAAATGAGACTAAGCAGATGCAGGTTACCGTAGGTAGTTCAGCACATTAAAGTTCATTTTGTCACAAGATTCATAGCACCATATTTTCTTACATGGTTTCACTCTACTGCAGCTCAAAAAGGCTTATGAATTGCCTTACTTTGCCATTACATTGCTCCCAATTTGCAACAGACTGCACTGAAAACATGCCATTGGGTATCCTTGAAGTGTTTTCCTGGACAACCATGCTTTTTCACTCTCAGCTCCATTTCACCATGGGGCAGTTGCTTGAACATAGGCATTGCAACACAGTGAACTTTTAAAGTAGGATGTAAGTACCTGTAGTATTAATGGTCTTTAAGAGTGTGGGAAAGATAGTGGATAGTAGGAAAGCCAATATAGTGATAATAAGGTGGTTGTGTTAAGATTGCATGGTGTGCATATTGTTTTGGGACACATGAGCTACTACTGCTCCCTGTTTAAAAGGTGTTACTTATGACGACCACAGCCCATTTACACACAAATTTAGTATGTGACCATAAACATATATATTCAGATGACCATGAAAAATAAACTGCACGAATAGTCCTATGACTAAGTCCTCATTGATGGAACCCTCTTTCTTATCCATCAGTTTTCCTAGGCATAGGGAAGGGATTTTTACTTGTCATTGAACATATAGCTGGGGGTTTCTTTACTATTGGCAAGGCTAGATTTTTATACAGAATCAGTAGTTCATGGAAGTGATTTAGGTAGCATGACATAGTACCAAACTGGATCATTAAAGGCAATCACTGTCTGACAGAAAAACCTGAGCGGAACAGTAGAAGATGTGGTGACTAAAAGTCTGAATAGAACAGTAGAAGATGTAGTGACTTCCAAGACTGCTAAACATCATGCCAGTGTTGTTCATTAATTCTTGCATAATTGAAGCAATTTCAATCATTAAGACAAAAAAAATAAAAAATATTTTTTTTCACATACTCTAGTTTCTCCAGAATGAATCTTTCAGGCCCTAATATTATTTTTAACACCTAACAGGTTTATTGCCTCAACATTAAGATCCTAAAGAAAATAATTAAGTGTAACAAGCCCAAAGTACATTATCAAAAGTACAAAATGTTGCATGATACTAAGGCATAATCAGTTTTCTTATTTAGCCTAAGTAAAACAGAGCACTATGTAGATACATTGAAAGTTCCCATGTTAAAAGGATGACATGAATGTTGCACTGGCTTCTCGAATGTTGAAAGCTGCATTCCTGCAAGATATTTAATTACCTGAGTAATTCCAATTACCAAAGTTACTGATACAAATGAAACTTGTAAGATGATTGTGCTGACATACGGAGAACAAACTATGACACAATCCTAAATACGTAAGAAAGTACAACTCTGTTGCAGAAAACTTGCAGTAAAATAAATCCAAAGACAGCCAGATTCTGTTCTCTCTGATGCAGCTACACCGTTAAGGCCAGTTGATTTCCAGCAGTATATATTTGGCATAATTGTAAGAAGATTTTCACCATTAGAATGTATTTTGCTTTGTATTGGGTACTATAGTTTTGTTTGAGTACTTTGACATTTTTATGGATCTCAGTTGTTTCTTTTCCTTATTAAATTTTATAGCATTGTCCACAGGAGTACATCATTAAACTGTTGAAAAATTGAACCATTCAAAAATTGGAAGTAAAGCTAACAGATACAATAAACTACTGCCCCTGAAACCTTCCTCCACACTACTGCAATGTTTTTTTACTGTAGTTATCTTAGGCCAAGAGCTGGTTTATTTTCGAAAGCTATACTGAAAATTTTGTTTATATTTGCATTCATAAATACATTTTCTTGAAGTAGTGATGCATGGTATTTGATGATGTTTTGAAGTACTGAAGTAAAGCAGGAAGGAAAAAAAAAGTCATCTATGTATGAAAAATGAACTCCTTAATGTGTGCTTGGCTTGACTAGCATTTAGGCTAATATTTATATATTCTTCTATGCTCTTTTTTATTCCTGTCTTTCTTTCCAGCTGCTGGAACACTGGTGCACAGAGCTGACATCTGGATTAAAAAAAAGCTTTGCAGGCCAATATATTGTCTCGTAAAACTTTACTCCCACAACTCATATGATTAATATTTTCATTTTTGTAAAACAAAAGAAATAAGGCTCACTCTTAGAACACAGGTTAAGTTTTGTGAAAGGACATATAGATATGAAAAATTAAAACCAAAAGTGTATATGGAGAGTATCTTAATGAACATAGATGTCAATGAAATGTTGACAGTAAATAAATGAACGTGGAAACCACATAAATCTCATTCTTCTTGAGTCTGAAATAAAATCCACTTCTATGAAAATGTTCAAGAATGAGAATCTGAGCTAATATTCTCAGAAAATCTGCTGATATTTGTATGAAAACATACTAATTTCATTTTCCTGTTTCTTTATTTCTACTTTTGACATGACTGGGGTGAGCTCAAGCATACTTTCTGCTCATTGTTTGCTATTCGTGGCTCATGTCAGCTCTCAATCTGCTGCTGTCAAAGTGACAACAACTACTGAAACAGACCTCAATCATTTGCTATGGAAAATGACACCTGAAGTGACATGTCAGAACTGAAATAGTGCAAAGGGCTTGCTTACAGCTTTTTAATCTATTTTAAATAGCTTTAGAAAAGAAAAGCATAGAAATGCCATATTATTCTCCATTTTAATGGGTAGCAAAATGTAGTGTGATGTGTCTGAATAATGGCTCATTTGAGTAATTAGGGTCGAAGTAGAGATAGACAATAGAGAAGTCTGGCTCAATAATTGGTCTCAATTGTTTCTGGTGATGAAAAGATGGATGAGGAGAGAGGACAATCCAAGTGACAATATTTGTTTAAAGCAGTCAAGAAGTCGAGCAATTACGAAGTGTTGTAAACAATTAAACCGAACTGTGCTCATCCTTTCTGACTGATGTGAATTTTTCTGGCTGGAGAGTGAAGAAAAAGTAAAATCCCTGGATTAGGACAGATAGTTTTCTTGTAATACTTTTTCACATCTTTTTCAGAAAAAGAAAAAAAGACAGCAGAGTAAATACTTTAGTGTTTGCAAGTATGAAAGTTTTTGAAATGGGAACCAGTTTACTTCATAATACACTTGTACAACTCACAGCTTCACAGAGCAAGTGATAATTATAGAGACATGCAAATCAGAATTAAGAATTATAATTCCAATTTCACAAGTACCTGTCTCAGATTTTACTATTGATTTAGGATTAATAGTTTACATTTGATGTAATGAATTTAGTAATAACCTAGATTCTGTTTCAGGATTTAATTCAATTTATTTAATACATCCAAAATATAGTTTGTCTTACCTAGGATTTTTAGAAGGTAAATACTTCATTTGATAGGGTGGATTATTAGTTAGTTCAAACCTTAAATACTCAAAGACTTAAAGTTCATGACTAAATATAAGGTTACAGAATCAAGGCCTATACATTGTAATCACATATCTCAATAAACAAAAAGAAAACAAAGAAATAAGATTCTAATATTAGTGGGGCAATAGTAAGATAACTACCTCTTTCTTAACTCTACTGTGCTGTGCTTATATGGATTACAGAATAAACCCCTTGTTATCAGATTTGCATCTTCCTTTTAAGTTAGTGCTGCCTCCTCGTTATTTTGGTTTTAACCTAACGCTACATGTGTTTTTTATCTTCAAAATAAATTTAACAAAATTTGCAGGTAAGAGAGAATACTTCCTTCATTTGCTAACATCTATTGTCATGAAAAATCTTTTCTTAGGAAGTAATAATTGGAGTCGCTCAAAATTTTTCTGAAAACATATTTTTCCTTCTGTTTAACGGTAGGTGCTGTTAGCAAGTTTCATATCAGTTTGAGAATACCTACTTACACAATTATATGTATTATATAGAATTACTTGTATAGAAATTTTATTTTATGCTATCTAGAAATAAAAGAAGATTTGGTGGCTGATACAAAATCCATTAAAGCCAAGGAACTGTTTCTGATTAGCTTCTGATTAGCCTGTGAATTAAAAATAACTAGAAAAAAGCATTAAAATAAATCATAGAATCATAAAATACCAGGTTGTAAGGGACCTCCAGGACCATCTGGTCCAACCTTTCTTACCAAAAGCACGGTCTAGATAAGATGGCCCAGCACCCTGTCCAGCTGAATCTTAAAAGTGTCCAATGTTGGGAAATCCACTGCTTCCCTGGGGAGATTATTCCAATGGCTGACTGTTCTCATTGTGAAAAATTTTCCTCTTGTCTCCAATCAGAATGTCCCCAGGATTAACTTGTATTCATTACCCCTTGTCTTTTCCATGTGACTCCTTGTAAAAAGGGAGTCTCCATCTTATTTGTAGCCACCCTTTAAATACTGGAACATGGTAATAAGGTCTCCCCCAAACCTTCTTTTCTCAAGGCTGAACAGACCCAGTTCTCTCAGCCTTTCTTCATATGGCAGGCCTCCCAGTCCTTTGATCATCTTTGTGGCCCTTCTCTGGACACTCTCCAGCCTGTCCGTGTCTTTTTTGTATAGTGGGGACAAAACTGAACACAGTATTTCAGGTGTGGCCTGACAAGTGCTGAGTAGAATGGGGTAATGACTTCTTTATCTCTGCTGGTGATGCCCTTGTTGATGCAACCCAGCATCCTGTTGGCTTGCGTTGCCATAGCAGCACACTGTTCTCTCATATTGACCTTGTTGTCCACCAGAACCCCCACGTTCCTTTCCACAGAACTGCTCCTCAGTGGGTACATCCCAGCCTGTGCTGTGCTCCTGGATTATGTTTTCCCAAGTGCAAGACCTCACACTTGTCCTTGTTGAACTTCATAAGGTTCTTGTTAGCCCACTCTTTTAGCCGATCTAGGTCTTGCTGCAGGGTGGCTCTCCCTTCTGAAGTGTTCACTTCCCCACTCAGTTTAGTATCATCAGCAAAATTCATTAGGGTACACTTGATGCCATCATCCAGATCACTTATGAAGATATGAAACAGCATTGGGCCCAATATCGATCCCTAGGGGACCCTACATGTGACGGGTTGCCAGTTTGAAAAGGAGCTATTTACCACCACCCTCTGGGTGCGGCCTGCCAGCCAGTTCCCCACCCACCGCACAGACCACTTGTCTAGACCATAACGCATCAGTTTCTCTAGGAGGAACCTGTGGGAAACCATACTGAAAGCCTTGGAGAAATCCAGGTAGGCAATGTCCACCGCTCACCCCACATCAGCTGAACAGGTTACTTTGTCATCGAAGGTGATCACGTTAGTCAGACAAGATATTCCTTTGGTGAATCCGTGCTGACTTTTCCCAATCACATGCTTCATTTGACTTGTGATAGCCCCCAGGAGGATTCATTCCATAACTTTCCCAGGGACTGAGGTAAGACTGATGGGCTTATAATTTCCTGGATCCTCCTTTAAGGTCTTCTTGTAGAAGGGGGTGATATTAACCTTCTTCCAGTCTTCTGGGATGTCCCCCAATCTCCACGACTTCTCAAGATTATGGAGACCAGCCTCACAATGACGTCAGCGAGCTTTCTTAACACCCTCAGGTGGACATTGTCAGGGCCCATCGATTTGTGGAGGTCAAGATCCTGTAATAGTTCACATACCAACTCTTTCTTCACTGACGATGGGTCTGTGTTTGCATCGACATCTTTAGGAAGTTCTTCAAGGACCTAAAAAATTTAAAGTTGCATTTTCAAAAATAAGAAAATGCAAATATATAAAAGGATAATAATTTTTTGTTTAATTTCTATGGTTAGATGAATTAGGTTTGGGGTTTTTTATCCAGTTTTATTATTTTTTATAATCTTTCTTGGAAAAGAAAGATTTATTTTATATTTTTCACTGCTGTTGGAATTATGGAAAACATATACAAATAAAAAATGAGACAATTTGACACTAATATAGCCCAATAGTTTGTGTCACATTCAAAAGCAAAAGCAGTATAAATCTTACTTCTCAGAAAAACTGCTCTGTTCACAGAAATTTAGTGAAAACTTTTTCAACTTATGTTATGCTTATGTTACATTCTGATGCCTTCCATTCTTCTCAAAGGAGGCGATAGGTCATTTCACTGTAGTAAACCAGAAAACTGTGGGGAAATACTGTTCATCAATGTACAGAAAGGTCTTAACATCTTTTTAAAAATAAATATTAAAATTTAAAACTATTTATAATCTTATCTATTTGTTTTCCAGAGCAAAGAATAATTGGGAACTCAATAAAATGCATGCTGACTGGCCTTAAAAGCCATCTCATATGAAGAAATTACTGTCTCCATTCTCTTGGCTTTCTCTCTTTGAAAGTAACCAACTGTCCTCTAAACAGTTTTTCCTTGTCTCCTCTTACTACCAAGGTTTATTGCAGAGATAAAGCAGAGGTCTAGACAACAAAAAAAAAATCCTACTTTTGTTCCCAGTTCAACCACAGCCTTTTATATGACCTTGGACAACTAATTTATCTCAACTTCAAAGGCACTAAGGAAGATAAAATTAATCACTGTGGTGCCCTCAAATGCTATAATAGAAGGGTCACTCTGTGCTACTAACTTCATTTAGTAGCATACTAACTATTTTGGGGGGGGATAAAACGGACTAGATGTATGCTGACATAAATAAAAATTTTAGTTTTTCCCTAGTTTGTCCTGCCTCTGCCATCTATAGAGTTGCCACCCAAAGCACAACAACTAAGTTGACCTATAAAAGCTTTTCCGTTAAAGATGTTACTAGATTTTAGTGATCTAGGAGAATCACCTCTTCCCAGAAATCCTGATTGCAGAGGCTCTTAGATATTGTAGAAAAACAGAAGTCACATTTTCCATAAGAATGTGCCTCTATTTCATTCATTTGTTGTGTGTGTGCTTTGTCACTGTGCAAGCTTCAGCTACTACTACTTGCAGAATGAAATACCATTCTCAGAATATCACCTTGATTTTTCATTGGCAGCTTTCCTCAAACACATAGCAGAGAAAGTGCACCTTTATCTAAACCATACTTGGATCTTATGAAAGCAAGACATTATTATGCAAGACATCTGTGTAGCTTTCTCTGTAATACAGCCTTTTAGTGGAAAAACAGAAAAATAAAGGTATATTCTGAAAAAATAAGAGATTCCAGGGTATTTTTTGGCTATGCTGGATAATGATGCTAATAGGAAAAAAGGTACAAGAACCTAGCAGTGTACTAAAATCCACAATGAAGTCACTTTGCATCAGCTGATCTGGGGTAACCAGGTATGTATGAACATGTCTCATGCCAATGCAGGGTACTGTACTATAGATTATCACCCTTTCCGTGCCCAGTTAAGCAAAATCCAGTTGTATCTGCTACTAAGGCTAGTCATGCAGCCATTGCAGGCAGCTGTGATACATAAAAGTTTGCCCAGAGAGCTCCTTTATAGACTCTGCTTTCCTTCTACTATTTGTAAATCTGGATTAATCCCTTTGAGGTCAAATGAACTTTAGTGGAATTTCTTTCCAGCTAGTGTAACTTTTTTAGCTGAGAGGAAAATGAATCCTTTTCTTTTTTTCTGTTGAGTACTATCTCTGACTTACCTAAATTAAACAACTTCCTAAAAGACATTTAGTTCAACATTCTCAATATTAAAAACTGCTGAATTTATGTGGTCTGCATTTTGCAAGAAGGGCTTGCAAAAGGACCCTATGACCTCAAAATCTCTAAAGCTGTGTAGCAGACTTAGGAAATCTGCAGCTTTTTATGGTTTATTCTGAATAGAATAGGAGGCAGAAATGTGTTTTGTGGTATGCCACAAGTGAAGTGTCATGGAGGGAGAGGGGAGCAGAAATTGAGCCTGTCATTACTGTTCTCTGGGATTTGTTCCAAAATGTATGAACAGAGTCTTTTGAGTGCACTTACCTGACTTCAAATACTTTGTAAAAAGTCCAACGGTCCATTAGTATGGATGTTTGTTCACTGACTTTGATTATCAAGTTGTCCCTTGTGAGTGCAAACCCACTACCCATCTCTATGCTATACACAGCTGAGAAACTGGACATTAACAGAGGTGAGGTGCAGTTTTCCTTTCCTTTTCTGGAGCCCTTGAATAAAAGGGAGAGTTGAGAAGAGGGCTGTCATTGTGGAGATCCCCAATGGCCACCTTTGGTAGTGTGAGGAAGTGACTACACTGCATGTACTGTAGTCCAGTCGCCACAAAAGAAATTACTTTCAGGAAGAAAATTACACAGATATTCCTTTGCTGATGAGCATGAGAGGAATTGTAGAGCTCAGAGAGCAGAAGTCTGTATGCCAGTGCTAACAAGGGAATTTTATGCTCCTCTGCCTCTATATTGATTTTGCTGACTCAGGCCATCTCAGATTCTGTTGATCTTATCCATTGAAAAGGGATGACTGATTTTTTAATAGTCTGATGAAATTGTGAGAAAATATACCAAAACTACTTGACTGATCAGATGACTTATTTTCTGAGACTTTACATTTTGGCAAGGAAGCCTGTCTCTTGGTCTCTGTCAAAAGAGAGATCAGTTGTTTCCTGACTTGCTGCTCGTCTCTGCCCTGTCTGTCAAATGTGTTGCTAGCACAAATTTTTTTGCTTTTACTTTATTGAGGCTTCTTGTTTTTCAAATCTGATATTTCAGGCATTTTCTGCGAACAAAATTACAAACCTCTTTGGTGAATGTGATGAGCACACATTATGGCAGGATTTACAATGTCATCTCTTTACAGTAATTTTGTTACTTTTTCCTAGATTTTTGACCTATGAAAAGACTTGCTATGGAAAATTTGTCTTAGATTTATGGGTGTAAAATTATTTTGATGAATAAAAACTGGACTGGTATATGCACTGATCAGAGGTGCAAAATGTTGTTTTAACTCTTTTGCTAGAGATTTTGCACACTGAATGTAATAGCGATCCAAGCTCTTAAACATTATATTTAAATCTACGAGTTTACAAAACAAATTTATAAATATTCAGCAAAGTTCTATGGCAATGCCAATTGTTAAAAACTTTACTATTCTGTAACATATAAAAATTATGTACAAGAGCACTAAGAATCTCACTCAAAGAAAGTGTACCCAAGAGAAAGCATCTTTGAAAGCCCCTTTCCACTTTAGAGAGGACCGAAAAAGGGATCCAATATAGTGTTGGGTTATGTTTAGCTCCTAGAAATAAAAATAAAAAGAAATTACAGAAATTAATTGTTTGAAGAGATGTTAACATTAGCCAGACACCAATATTATACCACCTTGATTAAGCTGCAGCTACATAGTTCTTTGATTCAGTGTTTTCTTTAAACCTTTTTTCCTCCTTGCTTAAAACTCCTGTCTCTGATATTTATCTAATGCTTGCATGCATGAAGAGTTTGCAATGTTTATTTTAATCCCTTATAGGACACAACATTTCTAAAAGTCTATTTATGTTGCTCCTTCAGTGCTCAGTGTGGCCATCATCTTGACTTTTCAAGCAATGAAACTTGGTTAAAAAAGATTTAAAGAAATGCAGATACCTTTTAATAGAATAGTAGGGAACGTGTTAACTCCAGCATATGACTCTGGAATGGACCCAGTAACCCCACGGTTTGTATGTTTATAGGCATCAATTTTAATGGTCCATTGTGATAAATGAGAGATATTAGAATCTTACCCTTAGTACCCCTGCCTGCCTGCCTGCACAGTCATTTACAGTCAGCAGAGGGCTAAAAGTTAAAGGTCAGGCCTAGGAGAGTTAGAAAATGTGCCGTTCTGCTAAGCAGACTCTGAACGCAGGGAATGGGCTGCTCGGGGGACTGGAGGCCATGGCTGATTTTTCTGCTGTTGTTGTTGTTCCTGGCTCGGGGTAAGTTTATGCACAAACCAAAGCATTCAAGAATGAAATATTCTCCTTTCTTTATGTCAAAATAAACGTGCAGATGATCCACTAGAGGATTTCTTAAGTTGCATATATTTCCCTGTGTTGTTTTACCTTGTATGTTTACTAGAGAAAGAGTCTTTTTTTGTTTGATCAGCCCTTTCCAGACAGGCTGTTAAATCTAAGGGAAGGATTTCCAGCAAACTGGTTACTTACCAATGTGCTGAAGCTCCTGTTACTGCAAAATACATTTTAGCATCTGGGTACTGCCACTGCCAAGCATGTGCTGCTGCCTTTGGGGACCAGCTCGGGTGTTGGCTCTGGTAACTGGAGCATATCAAAGTAAGGACCAAAAAAGAGCACTGTCAGCAAAGCTAGTGGCAGAACTACTGACGAGTGAATATTCACACTGCAGAGAAGACTAGTGTCCATTTTATTTTTTGGTACCCTGAATGAAGCTATGTCTCTAAATCCAATCTTTTTGTTTCATCAGTGGAAGTCCAGAAGTAGCTTATATGTAAGCATGAAGAAGATCCCAGTTCCTCTTTTCCAATACCCTGATGCAAAGATGAAGATAGTGGAGGTTGCTTTAAGCCACTTTCACACTTTGTCATGGGATTTGGCTCAGCCTGAACTAACTTCCAGTGTAAGTGTCACCACAGTGGGGCTTCCTGTGACATACCTAATGCTTTCTGTGTCTCTCTGCCTCTCTTTCTCATTAGTCTTTGATGGCTGAAAATGAGGGAACAGTACAACTTTGGTTACACTGCTAATATACCCTTCCTGTGAGAGCTGGGGAAGATTGCTGAGACTTGCCTTTCCATTAGTCGTATCTTTTTTGGAGAGTCCAGGGAGCTGATTACATCCTTTTAAGGTCTCTTTAGTCTCATGGGGTGGCACGTAGAAACCCTGGAATAACTGGGAATAGAGCCAAAGAGCAGGAAGCCACAAGAACAGCTACTGACTGAATTTTTGGTCGTGCCTTCAAAGATACCGCCTCTGTTTCAGAGTATCCTTTGTGAATGAGGGAAAGAAAAGGCTTGTTATACATTCTTGAATCATATTCAAGTGTTTAGATTAGCACAAACACAGAACTGTGATATTGGTGATATGTTTGCTCTTCTAAACTTATGCACAAGCTGGTTCCTGCTTTTGTGCAAAGCAGCTAGGCATTTTTAGCACCAGGCTTCAGCTGGTTGTGAAACTCTGAGTGAAGCAGCCCAGCCACTGCCTTACATAAACTCTGTGCCTGGTACAATGGACTGCTGCCACTGCCGTGTTTGTAGTAGCGAGATTTCCTTTCTGACCTACTTTTCTGCTGTATGCATTGGGCCAGGCCCTCTGGAGCATTAGATCATTTTATGTCATTCCCGTGCCACAAAGCTGCCCTGACACTGCCTCAAGCAGCCAAGGAAGGATCCCGTCAACCTAGAGGGATCCACAAACTACTTAACAATTCTGTTGTCTTTTTTCTTGCTGTAGCCAGCCCAGCAGATGTACTTAGTGTGCTCTAAAGCAGACAATAGCTCCTTAGGTCTATAGTAATTCTTTAGGTTGCTTCACATGGGGCAATGATCTAGCACATAAGACTAGGAATATGAGAACAGTGCTCACAGATACGCAGGTCTTTGCTGAGAACATCTTGGCCATAATTGCCCGGGGCAAACACATATGAAGGGAAATAATACTAGTGAAGACAGCTCGGGTAGATATTGAAGGAATAACCTTTGAGATAATGAAACAAAACGAAATTTCATAAACTTTTAAATAATTGTAGAATATGAAATGTGCAGCATTTGATTATAGAAAAGTCTTTATAAGAGCTGGATACAACTCTGTTAAAAACAAAATCTGTGTCTGTGAAGATTTTCATGGAGGAAGAGAGGGTAAGGATAGGAAAGACCGAGTTGTAGATCTGTGTCTGACTCTAGGTAGGTATCTAGAGCAACAAAGTTCTGTGATCAAGCTTTGCCTTTCCCTCTCTGAGATGTGAAGTCAGTGCCTCTTCCTGTCTCCCTCTTAGAGCTGTTAGAGATAGCATAGATACCAATATCTGAGTCTTCTTAATGGTATTTAATAGAAAACATCAGTTCTGTACCATAGAGAGCATAATTTCCTACCTATAGGTTCTACTCTTTTTTTTTTTTTTTTTTTTTTTTTTTTTTTTTTTTTACAATCATCATGTTAAAATACCATCATGTTTACTAGAGCCAAAATGTCATCCTCTGTTATGCTTAGTTCCTTGCAGGACGGCTGATAGAGCCTAATAAACAAATATGCAGCCATATTGTAACATAAGATTAGATACAAGAGATATTTCATTATTTCATAGGAGAGTCAGAGTCTAACTGGCATGCTGCATGTAAGTTGCTGGGGTTGCTGAGGATGAGCATGATACATATTTGTCAAGTTTTCGTCCTGCTTGCTCCCCTCCTTGGTGAAAGGCATATTCCCCTGAATTATCCTGCAGACCCCTACCACAATACCCACAGGCACGCATACACCCAGCCTGGTGAGAGCCCTGGCAGCCTCTTTACAGCTGAGACTTCTAGTTATTGCAATTGTAATTTGCACTGTAATTTGTGTGTAACAAGTGATGCATGTGTTGCCCATCCTGCCTGGACCAAACACAAGTTGTCAGCTCAGGAGGACTGTGCAGTAGGTGCTCAGAGAGCAGGATGCTGATGAGGGTGTCTAGGTGGGAAAAGTAGTTTCACCAGGATCCTCCACACAGAGAAGAGAGCAGAGAATGTGAACTCTCCCAGCAGAGCAACACAGGGATATGGTTTCCTTGCCGAGGGATTCCTGTTTGACTGAGAGAAAGAAAACAACAGCAGGGGAGAGGCTCTCAGCCAAAGGCGGACTTGAGGGCAGCTGATCTTAAGCACATCCTGCGGTGACGAGAGAAGTAGGGCAAGAAAAGGGTGCAGGTGATCAGTCATGTTTTGCCTACATCTCCTTCGCAAGGCTATTTAGCTTAAACAGTGCCTGGGTTAAGAAAACCTCCTGTAACACTCACCATATGTGCTTATGTATGTCCTGAGCTGTTGATGAGTGTCCAAAAAGCTGGAACTTGGCAAAAAGAGGCAGTGTCTTCAGGTGGCTGAGCAGGATTTTGCTGCCTAGAGTGATCTGTTATCCCATTTCTGAAAAATGCCCTCAAGAGTCTGTGCTTTAGGAGTCAAAGAAAGAGACAGTTTTGCAATGTACCCACATTATGGAAGTTTAAAGAGTTCACAGACCCAATGTGGTATGACCTAAACATAAGGCCTCACAGCTAGATACTTACCAGGCTGTTATCTTGGCCATGGAAGTTACTTGGCTCAGCTATTTTTATCCTGACACATCACACAAGCCTGGATCTGATTTAGACATCATGGTCAAATGGATTTGAGACAGAACTAAAAGCTAAGGAGTTAAAATCAGACATGCAAGACACCCATGAAAAAAATTAACAAGATGTTTCATGTACCTGAAAGTTTGAAAACTTTGACATTTGTGACAAGATATTATTTTTCTTTCTGTGACTGTAACTGATCAGACCTCCAAGGGATATTTTATTTTGCCTATGTAACATTTTTTTTTCACATGTATGTGAATGATCTGTGCCTCAGAACAACATAACTTTCACATCCAGGACTCTCTTCAAATTTTCTGGTCACGATTTTGACATTGTTAATTTGAAAAGCCAGATACATTCTGCTGATGTTATCCTAAGTGTAGCGGCTTCCTATGCCTCCTTGGGAGCACTGCTGAAAGTAAGCTCAAAGCCCACCAAATCACTGGGCCCACATGCAGGCATATGGTGCTCCAAGGAATGTGCCTATTGCCTGACATAAACGTAGGGTGTGATTATATGGACCTTTTGCCAACTGCAAGGTTAAGCCTGGCTGCTTGTGTCAGATCCTGCGGCATAGTTTACCGCTCACTCACTTGTTTGTGGGGATGCAGTGCAAACTAATTCACTGAAATTATCAGAAGTGGAAAAAGGAAAGCAACCTGCTCTGTTTCCCAATTTTTGTTTTCCCTGAGTTAGGTGTGTATGCACATGTGGATTCTTTCCTTCCCCTCAAATTTGAATCATTTCAGCAATCTGGATGACAGTATGACTTCAAATGTTAGGAGGGGCTGTTAAAGTTAAGGAGGGCAGGAATGAGCAGATGCTGGAGGGGAGGGGAAAGGAAACTTCGTAAATTGCTTTTGCCAAGAGAATAATGTTCATGTGGCAGCCTTTCCATGATTTCTGTGAGTAAGTGTCTGCTAAGAGAGGGTGCCCTGTTCAGCAAGGTCGAGGACAACCAGGATTGCAGATGACCAGAGCATTAGCTTCTAAACCCTGAAGTCTGTTTCCCTTCCAGCACCTGGTAGCACCAAACCTTCTGGTGCCAGAAACCAAAACCACAGGCTTACCTTGTGCTGTTTGGCAAGCAATCTACTGCCACTGTTCAAACCAGCAAAGAAGGGTATTGCATGGAAGAAGGACAAGCTGTGTGCCCTGTGGCTAGGTGATGATTAGACTGGCTGCATAATTGCTGGAGTACAAAAGGCTATGAGAACTACTCAGGGGTACCAAGTACTTTCTATTTCCCAGTTCTTTCAACTTTGCTCATAAAGACAATATTGCCCATCCACTTACAACCTTGATGCTTACTCAATCACAAATCCCATTAAACAAAAAGGACTTGAGGGAGTAAATTTGACAAGATTTGTCCATGGATACTTGTGGTTTTGACAGCTGAATAGAGTTCACATTACTTGTTGGGTTTGTCAAAGAATATGTATGAACTTGAATCTTGGATATTGAATGGCAATGCGGTGTGATGGTGTTATACAAAATTAACTCACTGTTATGTATTTAGACATATGGTGCCAGTCCTGTATCAGGAGTACTTCAGACAATTTAAATACTGTTCAAGACTAGTTTAGGTAACCCAAAGGAAGTTTCATAATCATATGTGTTTCTCCCTCTCCCTTTTATCCCGAGTTGAACCCTATGGTTGTCTCCTATTCCATTTCAATTATTTCCCTGTTTTTCTGGCTGTGAACCCTTCCTGTATGGATTTCATGACCTCATGGAAGAGTTCAGAATGGCCAGGATCAATAAATCTCTCTGCAGGGCTTTGCTGACAGGCTGTAAGGTGTCAGCACAGAGGTTGCTTAGGCTTCTGGCAAAAGACCCTGTAGTGAGAGAACTGGGATGGCAATCAAATGGTCCTGGGAAGTAGGTTCCCACAAAAAAGAAATACAAAGCATTTCCCTAGCTTACATTACATCTATTCTTATTTGCAATTTACTTATTGACGTGGACTATACCTGGGAAAACTGGCTTTGTAAATAAAATTGGTGGGAACAGCACAGTTCAATTTGGAAAGCACTGACATTATAGCCCTCTCAGTAATATACATATTGTCGTCTACCTGGACATCTGTAAGGCCTTTGATATGGTCCCCGACAACATTCTTGCTGCTAAATTGGAGAGATATAGTTTTGATGGATGGACTGTTAGATGGATAAGAAATAGGCTGGATGGCTGAGTTCAAAAGTCACAGTCAACAGCTCAATATCCAAGCTGAAACCAGTAAAAAGTGGTGTCCCTCAGGGGTCCGTGCTGGGATCAATACTATTTCATATCTTCATCAATGACATAGACGGTGGGACTGAGTGCACCCTCAGCAAGTTTGTGGATGACGGCAAGCTGTGTGGTACGGCTGACACACTGAAGGGAAGGGATGCCATCCAGAGGGTCCATGACAGGCTTGAGGAGTGGGCCTATGTGAACCTCATGAAGTCCAACAGGGCCAAGTGCAAGGTCCTGCACCTGGATCGGGGCAACCCCAATATCAATACAGATGGCGGGTTGAATGGAATGAAAGCAGCCCTGCAGAGAAGGTCTTGGAGATACTGGTGGATGAAAAATTGGACATGAGCTGGCAATGTGGGCTTGTGGCCCAGAAAGCCAACTGTATCTTGGCCAGCAGGTCAAAGGAGATGATTCTTCCCTTCTACTCTGCTCTCATGAGACCCTTGGAGTCTCACAAGTACCTGGAGTGCTGTGTTCAGCTCTGGCATTCCCAGCAAGAAAGACGTGGGCCTGTGAGAGCAGGTCCAGAGGATGAACATGAAAATGGTCAGGGGGCTGGAACACCTCTCCTATGAAGAAAGATTAGGAGAGTTAGGGTTGTTCAGTCTAGAGAAGAAAAGGCTTCTAGGAGATCTTATTGCAGCCTTTCAATTTAGAAAGGGGGCTTATAAGAAAGACAGAGACAGACTTTTTACCAAGGCCTGTAGTGACTGGACAAGGGGCAACATTTTTTAACTGAAAAAGGGTAGATTTAGATTAAAGGAAAAAAAAAATTATAACGAGGATAGTGAGACACTGGAACAAGTTGTGCAGAGAAGCTGTGGATGCCCCATCTCTGGAAACATTCAAGGCCAGGTTGGATGGGGCTTTGAGCAACCTGGTCTAGTGGAAGGTGTGCCTGCCCATGGCAGAGGGGTTGGAACTAGGTGGTCTTTTAAGATCTTTTCCAACCCAAACTGTTCTATGATTCTATGATAATAGCATTACTGTTAGGTTATTGTAAGGTTTCAGATGGTTTAAGAGGCTTGTCTCTCTTTCTGTGGTGGTTGTTCCTGCCCCCCCCCCCCCCCCCCCCGCCCTGTACCTGAGTTAGCCCTTATTGCATATCTATTTGCTTTGTGAACTGGAGAACAAAAAATGATGCTCTGATTGAAAACTCTAAGTACTTTTATCACTCACCGGGTAAGCAAAAATAAATAATAAAAAAGCAATACTTTTTTCTAAGATAGAATGAAGAGAAAAACACAGCAATGAACCAACCACAAATTCCTGGTGATTGCTGCATTCAGCTCATATTATTAAGGGAGATTGAGTACTTTTCATACTGTCCCACCTAGTCTAGCTCATAGGCCTATAGGGTGCATCAAAAGGCAAATAATAACAATGTAGCCTTGAGTGGAGACAGAACCTGAATGATTTTGTCTCAAAAAACTCTGGCTTACTTTTTTTTTTTTACTATATTTTTTACCTTTTATCATACTATTTTTTCATTCAGCTGGCTGGGGTTTTTTTCCCCTGTTAACAGATTCTTATGAAGGTTGGAACTCTGGGCTACGAAGTATAACAGAGATTGGTGTTGTAGACTGTGCCACCAATCTCAGATAGCCCATTTCATTTCCTTTGCATGTATTTCTTTTTCTAGATATTGATCATTTAGATGGTAATGAATTTAAGAGAACCAATTTTTCTCCTTATTCATGCACAGCTCCTGATGTGTTCTCAGTTGGAGAGCTAAAGACGAACCATAAGTTCAAGTACAGTATCAAGTATCAATAGTGCTAAGATTATGCATAGCTCGCTTGCATCCGAGAAGTTACTGTGATAAATTTCAAGGTCCCTGGGGAAAACAGTGCATATCTCCATCTACATATATTATTTTGAGCATGACATTTACCCTGAGAAGCACATATTTATCTCTAAATGACTCCCTTTTACTTACAGATCTGAAAAGGAATACAAAATGGATGTAATTTTTTTGTCTGAACATTATTTTTAAGTTGAACAAAGTGATGTTTTCATCATACAAATTAGCACTGCAGAGTGCTGGTTTTTTTAAATTGGTAATGTCCGTGATGAAAACCACTAACTCATGTACTTGGATAATGTGAAAAAAATTCATGTCTTTTTGATCTGAGTAAAAAGTTCTTAAAATTGCATAAAACTGTAATATGGTCTTCTGAAAATAAACAAATAAGCAAATTTCTTGCTGCAGTGCTATGGAAAAAAAGAAATTGAAGGAGCAAACAGAAACTAGGGCTCTAGAGCAAGAGGAAAACTGCAGAGCACTTCACCTTTGCTTGTTGAGTTGCTTTTTAGTGTTTTCGGGAAGTTTTTTGAGCATTACATCTGAGCTTTTGTGAAATAATTACACTGATGGTTCTGGTTTCTAATGTACAGTACATAAATCTGCAAAAGCTATTGGGCAATTTCTGTTGAGTCTTTCACCTCAGATCAGCAGCCCTCAGATCATTAATCATGCATTATAAGCTTTAATAGACTAAGCGTTTTAAAGACATCTGCTGAGTCTCAAAGGATAGAGTGCAGACCTTGCATTTCAAAGATTTCTATATTAGAGCAGTAATAATGTTGGGAGAAAAAAAGACCCAACAAAAAACCTTTGCATCTCCCTCTGGCTCCAGAGAGACCTGCCATGCTGCAAGAGAGGATGATCATGCAACTTATTTATAACTGAAGACTGAGGAAGTTAAACTCACCATGTATTAACATGTCTTCTTAGATATGGTGATTGTCACTATCAATACTTGCCCAAGCAGTGAGTGAATAAAGAAAGATCTGTTTTGCATGAATTGAATGTGTCAATAAAACACAGTTTTGTTCTGAACATGTCATGCATGCCTGAAAGGCACTCTAGGTAACTGACCTTTTGCTTATTTAGTTTGTCTGATTCAGTCACTCAAACATATAGTTTGGTGAAGGCTGTTGTTGCCTGTCTTGGCACAAAAGAGATAAAATTAGTTAGATTTTTCTCACATTTTAAGGAGGTACTATGTCAGATTTGGAAGCTAATTCTGAGTTATGTTAGTGAGTCGTAAATATTGGTCTGTAAACACACTTTTGCACTTGTTACCTGTTCATTTGTAGTTATTTTTTCCACCAGATACTTCACTGTGGGGTAGCAGCTTCTCAGATTGTACAAGGAAACACTTTCAGAGTGGAAAGGGAGCACAGAGGTGGAAAGGGAGCGTGAGGGCATGCAGGGTCTTGGTTATGGCTATACGTTTGTTTCCAAACAGACAGCAATGGGGAAAGGTAACCTACAGAGTCGTGGGATGCTTTTGCCAGTGTCATGTTATGGATGAACCCTCCCTGACAGCAACAGTGCTTGAGCTAAACACTTGTCCTCTGACTCCCATATTTACTCCTTAGCGTAGAAGGTGCAGTCAGGAAGTTCAGTACCTGATGTGTTCTGGTACAGCTATATCTTAGCTGTTTGAAAGTGCTTTACCTAAAATGTGTGAAATCACAATGAATTCTGTCTTCTCTCACACTTTCTTAGGAAGCACCCCTATTACCAGGCTATGTAGCATGACTGCAATATGAGTTGTCTTTCCATTTTCTAAAAATAGCAAAGCAGCAGCTGAAAGCTGGGTGTCCTTGCCATTAAGTTGAGGAGTCGCTTTCCTTCTGTCCAAGTGATATTTAAGAGGGTCATCAAGGGTGAAGGCAGCTGGAGAGCCACCTTGGAAAAACCTCCAGCCTGGGGTAATGGGCTGAGATGTCCACCCATGATGTGGGAGACACACTGGTAAATCTGCTGTCTTGTGATTCAGGGCAGTGACTGGTGGTATAAACTTTTCCCACGCTGATTTGAAACTGGTAGGGCTAGGTACTCAGCCCCCAAAGTCCTTGTTACTGGAGCAGTCCCATGTCTATGATGTGATTCTTTACTGGTGGAAAGCAGAGAAGAAAGGCTCTGTAGCGTGGTGGGGTAGGTGCACTGGTGTGACATGTCACTTGTGCCCTCAGGCAGGAGGGGCTTGGACCTGGTACTCCCATGTGAGTGCTCTAGTACATGGGCATGGGGGAAAACATCAGCTGCAGCATTGCTGCTCATTTCCTATGTTTTTCTTACAGTACTTGAACAAAATGTCTCATGCTGAGTCAAATTTTTCATATGAGATGATTTTTCTTCCTGGCTTTTTGTATTGGTTAGGAAAAAAGGTAATAAAATAAATAATAATAAAAAAATTGCACATAATCCAGAATGATTTCCCTTTTCCTCCCCTCCCTGCATTTCTCAGTTTGATATTGAAGACATCGATTACTCTTCCAGCCCTTTGAGGCCTGGACTAAAGCCAAGAAAATGAACTAGAAGGTAAACAGAGGCAAAGAAAAATAGAGATATACGATCAGGGACACAAAGCAGGTTCCTGGCAGAATGTGGAAGTGAGTTCTCTCACTTTCTGCAGAATCCAAGCTTTCCTTAAAAGGGAAACTGAAGGAAATAGGTCAACTCAAATAACATTAAATCATGCTGTATGAAAATGTATCCCTCTCATCTCTAAGCTGTGAGATGACACATAGTTTTTAAACCTAATTTTACTGATGAGTATCTGTGATGTGCAAGGAGGGTCTCTGGGATCTGAACAGTGTTCCCTGCTTGGTGGGACAGTTTTTCTGACAGCTTTCTCACCATATCTGCTCTCAGCTGTTCTGTTTCTTTTTTTTTTTCTTTTAAAGGAAACTTGAGTCATTGCCACTTTTTATCCTCTCTTCACTGCTTTCATGGGATCTTCCTTCTCTTCCTGCTTTTTTGCCTCTTTCCATTTTATGAGAATTTTATTCTCCTCTTCATATAGTTCCAACACTTTCTCACCTTCTCTCTCCCAAGTAAAGAAAATGAAACCCTTATGCTTTAACATTCTAAAATGAAACTCAAGTGTAACACTCCTGTTTCAAACGCTCCTGGAGATAGAGGAAGGCAGCTTTATTTATTTATTTATTTCCATAGGTGGTTTACAGTCCTGCTCTTGAGTTCAGAGCTCTGACATCACGCAGGGTACCCTAGAAAAATATTCCTTTCAAATCCTTTGCTAAATATTTAATAAACAGCAAACGCATTTCCTAATGGACTTTGTGCAACAGCATCTTTTACAGGAGGAGCCCTGGGGAAGCTGGTAGAGGTCAGGCTGACTGACAGAGAGGTGAGAGGGAATTGAATTTGTTCTTAGAGAAATGATCAAGAAATGGAGCTGTAAGATGAAAGGAAATGCTAATATTTACATTCTGAAACTAGTCTGTAGATAGATATGTTATAGACTCTCAAAACAAAAACTGGTTTCAGTGCAGGCAGCAAAATTGCTCCAGATGAAAAGTGAGTTTTTCCATTTCTCCTGGGCTACTTTGTCCATCAAAGAGTGCTATTAACAAAGTAATAGAAAATGGAAAATAGCACTGAACATTCCTAGAAGTCTGAAATTGAGATGCCTGTTTAAAGCTAAATCTAAGACCTACAGTAATATAATATTACCTGTTACTAATTATCCTGCTGTTAAGCTCTCAGCATTAGTTTAGTTTACATTATACCAGTACTGCCACACCTGCTAATGACAAATAACTTTTATCTAAAAATTTACGCAGCTGAGAAATCCAGGTCCGATTTGACCTTCCCCAAATGCCATGATTTGGAGGGGGGCCTTGAACAGAAGACCCTTAATTTCTCCAAGGTTTAGCACAAGGGAGTGAGTCTATATTTCCTCTCTGTTGTGCTTCCTGGAAGCAGCTTGTGTGTTTGGCTGTTTCTTGCACGTTCCCATAGTCCTCAGCTTCTTTTGCCCCCTGTCTCCCACTCCCTGCACCTTGCCGTTGCTGGGCTCCCAACCAAGTCCCTTGCTCCCTCATGCACCGTAGCAGGAGCGTGGGCTGCTGCTGGCATTGGAGAAGAGGCAAGCAGGAGGGATGCAAAAGGAATCAGCACAGTGTGTGAAGGCCCTTCGTCTCCTTGACAAATTGGACCTGGAGTCCCTGGCTGGGGAACATGGGTGGGTCTGAAAGAGGAATAATTAGCGATAAACATCCCACACTGCTCTCTGTCCCCAGAGGGAAAGGTGCCCTCAGAGCGTGGACAAAAGCACTGTGATAGTGCCAGTACCCACAAGCGTAAAACTGGTTTAAGTCCATCAGTCAATCTTTGATGTAGCTTAGTAAGTCTGATGGCTAGCTACAGTCAGCAAAAAAATAGACAGTAAAGAGAAGTGGTAGCAGTAACGACAGAATTTGATCTGCCTCTGCAAAATAATACTGACATAGATGGTGGCGATTTTTCCAGGTGAAATTATAGAAAATATGGTTTGGATCTCAGGAGTGAGGAGCCCTGCAATTCTTTCAGGCTCACGGGAGGTTTTATTGTCCTATTCCGAGAGCACCTTTAAATCGCTATGCCGAGTCTCTCTCGTTGCATGGAGACCGGTTTGACATCCGCGCTACGAAACCTGCCGTTCTGCTTCTGTTTCTGTAATAGCGGGTAGCGAGGTACGCTGACGTCCGCACGGCTAAAGTTTCCTTAACCGCGAAGCACACTGACCATTTGTGTTACGAGATGGCAACCCGAAGCGGCTGAGCCCTGGAATAAGTTTCCTCCTTTCCCCCCAGTGCCCGGGGCACTCCCCGGTTCCCACTCGCGCTCAGCGTGCCGCAGGGGGCGCTGGTAGGCGGCGCCCGGGGCGGCGCGGGGCGGCGGGCACCAGGGGGCGCTGGCGGAGCGCGCAAAGCCCCGGCCCCGGCCGGGGAGGGGGTGCGGGACACCCCCGGCGGGACTCGGGTTAACCGCTCAGCACAGCCGCCCTGCCTGGAAACACGGTTAGGGGGTGGGGCAAAACACACCGTACTTCTCCTCGCTGTCAGCGTTTGCACCGTAAAATACGCCCACGAACCTTCTCTACTCCCTTAACAACTACGGTACGCACCGCATTCTCCAGTATGCTGCATAGATTAACGAGTCAGAGCTACGCCGGCTCCTTCTATGCCTTTCCCGCTAGCAAACAATGGAGTGGAAAAATAACTAGAGTGGAATTGTGTTTCAGAGGCATCCAGCTTGCCCAACCACCTTCCCCTCGTCCTTGAAAAAAAAACCCCAAATCCCAAAACTCACAAGCTGGGGAGGAATGCTACACCTCTGGCTTGTTTTGACAAATACATTCTGGAAAGGAAAAGTTAAGGGAGACAGAATTTTCCCCAATTGCCACATAATCCTTCGTCATTCACAGTCTTTCTTAATCCACCTTAATCACCTCCTTAGCTTGGATTTTTTTTTTTTTTCGTCCTGCAGCTGAAATAAGTTGTTGGATATACACAGACAATTTTATGGACTGTTTTGCCAATGTTAGTAAAGATTTTAAAAGGAATATAGTCCCAATGTACATTCTGCTATGTCAGACTTTTCTAAGCTTTCTCACAGTGTGTTGGTGGCCTAAAGAATATATTTACGAAAAAAATAGACTTTGACTCGTACAATTAAATGTGCACTAATGTGTACCTTTAAATGCGTGCTAAGGCTTTTTATCAATGATTTGTACAACTAACCCCAGCGGCTACAGTTTGTAGTAGTTAATATTTCCAGGTTATTCCCTGTTAGGTTTGGGAAGAGATTTTCCTAGGCAGTAAAAATATCATCTCTCTATTACAGTCTCTCAGGTACAATTTTTGAACCAGTATAACAGGGGGATGGCTGGGAGTGTCACAAGCCCTTCTGCTTCTTCACCTTTGAGTTCCTGCCGTGGCAGGACAGTGGGGCCAGCAGCAGCATGATGCTTGCTCCTGCCAGTCTGGGCGCTGGGCTGGGGCAACAGCTCAGCTCTGCAGCTGCAGTGTCGGGCACACACCTACTCATGTCCCACCCTTTGGTCTCTACCACTGACCATATTTCTAGCCAGATGTTGGTAATAGCTACCAATCTGATCAGTCCATGGTGGGACCACAGTACACCTGTCCGTCAGTTTCAGGTAGTGGTGTCTTGTCCACCGTTGATGCACGGTCTGTGCCAAGGCTTATCATGCCCCGTTCTTGTCTGCATTGTCAAGTTTGCCGTGGCTCACCATGCTCAACTCTGTTGCCATCATGCTCCACTCATGACCAAGGCAAGTCTATGATGGTCCCATGTCACCAGGCCAATGAAGCAGAGCAGGTTTGAAGCAGTAAGTTGTATCATATCTGAGGTTAGAAAACATGGTCTAACATTGAAACACTTCAGGTACATCAATAATATTTATTTTTTGGAGCTTTTTTTTTTAATGTACTTTTTCTGTGCTGATGGATGGACTATGACTTATGATGTATGTGGAAAGGAGGGGAAGATGCATTACTTTAGAGGAGTTTAACAGGGGAACCTTTATTGTAAGAGTGAAAGAGTGAAGGTTAGCTTACCCATTCATACTAGGATGTCAGCTAGCCTGGGGAGAAGGAGTAAGCAACAGGGCAGCACTGAAAAAAAATCAGTCTTAATATGAATGTAAAACTTAAATTATAGCTCATGTTATTCCTTTTCTTCTCCTTTTGCCTTTTTTCTTCAAGTTTTTGAGAAGGCAACATTTAAGTGTTTTTGCTGAACGTATCACTTGGCTCTTCAGCTCCACTCCTCAATTCTTTCTCACAACATATTTGCATTCTTGGCCCATGCTCATTACATTAAACCTCAACAGTCATAAAGATCTCATTCAACAGGTATGGTATGAACTTGGGACTTCATTTATGAATTTGTTAATTCTAATACATGGAAAATATTACATCTTAAGGTTTCTTGATATTGTTTTGATATTCAGGAGAATGAAGAGGTTGTACTCCTGGCTGTTTCATAACACAGTTCGGATAGGATATGACATTTTTTTCATCACGGCCACATGCAGGCAGTGGCATTGAATCCCCAGATTGCTAACTTAAATCTGAAAGTTGTGGAGATTAACATGGATGTTGTTTGATTATATTCTTCAAGACTGGATTATCTACTAGGATTTTGCTTTCAAACGTTCAGTGTGCTATATTTTGTTTATATGAAGAAATGGTAATCAAACATTCGTGTGTCTAGAAAACCTATTTGTTGCTGGGAAATACTTAATTTACTGGCAGAGGGGAGGCAGACATTTGTCTGGTTTCATGGTTGCACTATCACAATGTCTGAATGTATTTGAGGCAGTCAAGCTTAAATTTGGATCAGGGATTGAAACACCCTAAGCAGTTTTGTCATGTCCTTAGGAAGACAACAGCATGTTCTGTGACATTACATCCTCACTGCCATGGTTTAACCCCAGCCAGCAACTAAGCACCACGCAGCCGCTCACTCCCTCCCCCCGCCCCCAGTGGGATGGGGGAGAAAATCGGGAAAAGAAGTAAAACTCATGGGTTGAGATAAGAGCGGTTTAATAGAACAGAAAAGAAGAAACTAATAATGATAATGATAACACTAATAAAATGACAACAGCAATAATGAAAGGATTGGAATGTAAAAATGATGCGCAGGGCAATTGCTCACCACCCGACGACCAACACCCAGCTACTCCCTGAGCAGCGATCCCCCATCCCCACTCCCCCCAGTCCCTATACTAGATGTGGTGTCACATGGTATGGAATTCCCCATTGGCCAGTTTGGGTCAGGTGCTCTGGCTGTGTCCTGTGCCAACTTCTTGTGCCCCTCCAGCTTTCTCGCTGGCTGGGCATGAGAAGCTGAAAAATCCTTGATTTTAGACTAAACACTACTTAGCAACTACTGAAAACATCAGTGTTATCAACATTCTTCCATAATGAACTCAAAACATAGCACCATACCAGCTACTAGGAGGACAATTAATTCTATCCCAGCTGAAACCAGGACACTCACATACTGGTGAGAGGATGTGGCTTGCTCTGAGTAATTTGGGAGAGAACAGAATTTGATTTTCAAGAAAACTGGGAAGAAGAGTTACTCATGCAGAGCAGGGAAGACTACTTCAGTTTCTGCTTTCTCAGGGGTTTTCCAGCGGAACATCTCCTGATCTACTGAATCTAGACATGTTTTATGAAATACACAAGCATCATGAATGAAGTAACATAAAAACTGAGGTTAGGTCCATTTATGACTCAATAACAGTTCAACCTAGAATAGCAAAATGCTCGGCATAGGAGACTGTGGTATTTACCTAGTCTTGTAGAAACACCCTTCTGGAGTAGAAGGCTCACTCTGCTTCACCTCTAGTGGGTGCTTATAGATCACATGCTGAAAACACATGGTAACACCAGCACCTTCTTCCTTTGTGTGGGCTTGAGGTACCTTTGGTGGTGCAGACTTCCTTGGGCTACATTTGACCCCTGAAGTGGATTAGAGGGCAGACAGAGGTCCTGCTGTCGAGGGGCAGACATTCTGAGCAACTGATTTCCCACTGTTTGTTAGAAATTTTGAAAATTACTAATGATAAACCAGAAAACATTCCTGTTCAGTCAAAAATCCTTATCTGTAAACATTTGCCTTCATAAGGTCATTATAAAATTTGGTTTCCACCTGAACCTGTTCTCTCAATGTATCAAAACAATCCTTACTCCATTTCTTTGTGCCTTTTTTCCTCTCCCTGGTTCTCTCACTCCTTTCATTCAGCATTCTACTGAACAACTCCTTCTAACTCAACCACCATCATTCTGACTTATTTATGATTTCTCCTCTGGCCCAAAGCCCTTGTGCTTCTTATTCCTTTTACTTTCCAATACTCAGATTCCAGTCCTCCTTTGCCTTTGCTCCTACTTTCCTCCTGCCATCCTTTGCTCGTATTAAAGGCCCACTGAGAGATATTGTGGATTCAGCTGTCTTGAGCGTGCTATTCTTTTTTCTTCATTCAGCTCTGGATTGATGGTTACTAATGATTCTGAATGTCTATGCAGAGTAAGTACTAATAAAGAGCATGTAGTGGGAAAAAAACCCAAAAAACTTCCACTTAACCCCCTAAAAAACTTTTTTTCTTTCGCTGTACTGGGGCTTAAGTGATATTTTGTAAAGAAAAGGGTTTTTTTTAATTAAATAATTTTTTCAAAAAAATGCTTCTGATTCCTGACAATATTCAATGTAAATAAACTAACTAGCTGTTGTGGTTTAAAGCCAGCTGGTAACAAAGCACCATGCAGCCACTCGCTCACTCCTCCCCCCCCAGCTATGGTGGGATGAGGAGAAAATAGGCAGAAAGGCTTGTGGTGGGTCAAGACAAGGACAGGGAGGGATCACTCACCACTTATGGTCACAGGCAAAAGACAGGCTCAACTTGGGGAAGAAACAAAATCAATTTAATTTACTACCAATCAAATCAAAACAAGGGTACTGAGAAGTAAAACCAAACCTTAGAACACCTTCCCCCACCCCTCCCTCTTTCCTGGCTCAGCTCCACTCCCGGTTCTCTCTGCCTCCTCCCCCTGGTGGCGCAGGGGAAGGGAGTTGGGGTCAGCTCCCCGCACCTTGTCTCTGCCGCTCCTTCCTCCTCAGGGGGAGGACTCCTCACTCGTCCCCTGCTCCAGCGGGGGGTCCCTCCCATGGGAGACAATCCTCCATGAACTTCTCTGCTATGGGTGCTTCCCGCGGACTGCAGTCCTTCACAAGCTGCTCCAGCGTGGGTCCTTCCGTGGGCTGCAGTCCTTCAGGCACTGACTGCTCCAGTGCGGGCTTTCCCATGGAGTCACGACCATCTTTGGGGGCATCCCCCTGCTCTGGCATGGGGTATTGCACGGGCTGCAGGTGGGCATCTGCTCCCCTGCTCGCCTCCGTGGGCTGGAGGGGGACAGCCTGCCGTCTCACCACAGGCTGCAGGGGCAACCCCTCCTCTGGCGCATCTCCTCACCTGCCTTCTTCACTGACCTTGGTATATGCATAGGGGTTTCTCTCACATTTCGATCCCACTACTCACTACCAGTTCCCCTTCTTAAATCTGTTCTCCCAGAGGTGCTACCACTGTCACTGATTGCGTTGGCCTGGGCCAGAGGTGGGTCCGACTTGGAGCCAGGGAAGCTTGTAGCAGCTTCTCACAGGAGCCACCCCTGCGACCCCTCCGCCGCTACCAAAAAACCCCACCACACAAACCCATAACACTAGATTATTCTATGCTTTGGTTTTTTTATGAAGTTACACATAAGAGAAAATTAATAGTGAACTTTCAGTTTAGGAGAGCATAACTGTATGACTTCTGGAGACCTAGAGCACAGGCCAGTGCTGTGTAAGGTTCCACAAAGGGTTAGGTTGCAGCAAACTGATCCAGTATATTGAAACGCTCAGATAAGTCCTTTACAGGTGCCTTGAGACTGCCTTGGTCATGAGCGATGCAAAGCATTTTTGACTGTGATGAAATACTGGCTGGGACTTGGGGAGAGAAGAAGGAAAGAATGTGACATAGGCATAATTAAGTCATTCCACAGTAAGATAGGTTTTGACAATATTTGGCCAGATGACTTGTTCTTAGCAGCGATCCTTGGAATTGAGTGTTTCTGAATGCAGTCTTCTCCCATAATGCATCTGGGCCATTATGCAATGCCAGTCAAGGGATTAGGAGTCTTGGGAAGGAATTCTAATCGAATCTATGCTTACCAAGAGCATGTGCATTTCTGCTGCTGAACAGGTGAATGTAATTCTTTCAATAAGCCCGTCAGAGGAATGTGGGCATACATGCATCACACCAGTGTTGATACACCTTATTTATGAAGTCCCACTTCTGTATCGCTGTCCAGTTTTCTTCTTCGTGTATGTCCTTGTTGTGGTTTAACCCCAGCCAGCAACTAAGCACCACGCAGCCACTCACTCACTCACTTCCCCCTCACCAGCAGGATGGGGAGGAGAATCGAAAATAAGAAGTAAAACTTGTGGGTTGAGGTAGGAACAGTTTGATAACTAAGGTAAAATATAATATATCAATAACAATAATAATAACAAATATAATAAGAATAATAATTGTTATGAAAAAGAATATAACAACAACAAAACAAAAAGGAAAAAAAAAAGAGAAAAAAATAAACCCCAATAAAAGACAAGTGATGCACAATGCAGTTGCTCATCACCCGCTGACTGGTGCCGTAGCAGCAATCTATCCCTCCCGGCTGACTTCCCCCAGTTTATATATTGCGCATGACATCCTATGGTATGGAATATCCCTTTGGCTAGTTTGGATCAGCTGTCCTGGCCGTGCTCCCTCCCAGCTTCTTGTACACCTGCTTGCTGGCAGAACATGGGAAATTGAAAAATCCTTGACTTAGGATAAGTGCTACTTAGCAACAACTAAAACATCAGTGTGTTATCAACATTATTCTCACACTAAATCCAAAACACAATGTACCAGCTACTACAAAGAAAATTAACTCTATCCCAGCCAAAACCAGGACAGTCCTATGCTGTGGAAATATTTTTAGAAAATGGAAGTAAAATATTGCTGTGCTTTACAGGATGACAACCACATTTGCAGAAGGGATGGAAGCGGGTGCAAGCAGGTTCTGTATAATCTATATAATTATAAAATTCTGTATAATTTGTGTATGTTGGGATGAGTGTTGAAGAAAGCTGTAGTTCTGACTGTTAGTTTGCTCTCCATCCTGGAGAACACGGCGTGGTTGCAGAACTGTCTTCTACTCTGCCCATGCATTGGGACTATTTAATTCCTGATGCCACCTTTCAAGATAGACTCTACACAGGGATTTGTGGGGTAATGAATGTGCTTACTGAATTAGATATTTAGCTGTGTGTGACATTGTCTTATTTTTTGTGCTTCATAACTGTGTAATTTCAACTCTTAAATAAAATCTTAGTGGAATCATTGAATGTGAACACATTTAAAGCCAATTTAAGGTTGTGAGGTCTATACTCGGCAAAGCTTGCTTTAAGCTAATTGTCTATGGTAGTGCCAGGGATAGAAAGTTGAATCAAGATGCCAAGTAATTCATTTTAATTTAGTTAATATTGTAAAACAAGGGGAGACTATAAGGCCGCCAAGATGTAAAAGGGCCAAGAATCAAAACATATGCCTTTGCACATTTTTGGGGTGTCAGGGAAAGAAGTTGGTTTTCTTTTTCCTTTAAGTGACATATAAATCTATGGAGGTGATAATTCAGTCATTTAAAAAATAAGGGCTTACCATATGAACTTTAGTCTACAATGGGCTTTGGGGAAGCCAAATAATTTAAGTTTTTCAGCAGTAAATAAAATGGAAGGAAATACTGTTTGCTTATGAAATGGCTTTTCTTCTGCAAAGATGACAAATAAGCATGTTGTTTGTGGAAACAAGCAACAGTTTCCAGTACAGTTACCGATGAGGAGAAATAAAAAAGAGCTTTCTAAAATTTCCTGGAGTATGCACAGCACCTTATTTAGGCAAATTCCGGTTAGTCAATCATGCCTTGACTGAATAAAGTATGAACAAAAGTATGCAACCCTTACCTGACGTAAGGAAAAAGGCACATATACCAGACAAGATTTATTCAGTTCTGGCTTCCACTTTTAATTAGCACATAACTATTTTTTTCCACAGTGGGATGTAATTATTTTTTTTTTTGTGAGTCATTAGAGGATTCACTTTTTTGAAAACACTGTGTCTGTATCAAAGCTTAAAGACCATTATAACAGTTTCATAAGACTGAATTTAGAACTATTTAAGCTAATACAGATGTATAATAAAATTTTTGTGCCTTTTCTCAAAGGTGCACAAACCAATTTAAAGTATTATTATCAGCAAATCAACATCTATTTAGAATTTATCCTGACTACTGTGTTTTTCAGTCCTGATTAGAATGAAGAGTGCCACAGAATACAACTGAGCCATTGCAAATGTGTTGAAAAAAACAAAATTTGAGAGAACTATGTGATATGGCAACAATCTAATGCTTTGAATGTTTTGTCTTTCAGGTGAAATGTCATGCTTCTATGTTTAAGATAAGGAAGCAAACAATTTTACAGGGCAAATTAATGACAACTTCATATGACAGGGCAATGGTCATAGGCATTCATTTGCTCTTTGAAGTCATGCAAGCAGGTTTCTCAGTCCTCCTCAGGCTGAGACAAATCTAGTTGTGAGATAAAGTTTTTGTATGAGTTTAAACAGTTGATTCATTAACCCAGTGAAAACTGTGATTTAAAAAAATTAATGAGTCTCTTAAATAGTCCTCATCCCTTACCAGAGCCACATCCTAAAGAAGAAGACAAGGTGGTTTTGTAGAAGCTAAAACATTTGGGTTTGAGGCACCCAGGATCATCATTTTCACATTGTGAAGTCCTTGTCTTCAGTCCCAGGTGTTTCAACCTACATTTGGGTAACAAATCCCAGCCGTCGCAGTTGTTGAGAAGGTGGGCCTACTTTGGGTTGTCAGCTCTCTCAGCTGGTTTGCAGCTCTTGCTGATTTAAGTGGCTTTGTCTTCAGGCTTAGAAAGGTATTACAAAGAGTCAGATGAAGGACTAAGACTGTCATGGGCATAGACAAACTATGCATGCTGTAGTGTTACGTCTCTTTTGAACTCTGTTTCTTACTAGCTGCAGTATTTGTGCAAACCCTTCATCATGCAGGTTGCTGGCAACTCTGGAAAAAAGAAAATTGTTTACTCCTTCTGAAGCTTTCCTAGTGACCTGAAAATTCACAAAATTTAAGTTAAGTATTTTACCGAAATGATATCCGAGCATTTTCTGAGACCTTATATTTGAAATTATTATATATGGGTATTTCAAAATGAACAGCTGTTTCAAATAATATCAAAAGATTTAAACTTGAAGATTTGATGAATGCAAATTGGTGAAAAACATCAATTAAAAGTTTTGGTTCCATTTAATCTCATTTATTTATTGTCTGGAACAGATTTAACCAAAAAATTCCTGTCAGCTTGAAATAACATTATCCCATTTTGGCAGCAGCTTTTTCCTATGCCAGAGCAAGAAACTAGACTTTATAATTCAGTTTTTTGAGGGAAGAGAAATCAGTGAACTGAAGTCTGCATCTATTTCAGTTGTAACCTCTTTTATTTAACTGCATATTTCTTTCCTGCTATAGGGTAATCAAGCAGCATTTAGAGTGTTCCCGGTATCCTATACTTTCAGAAATCTTACCCAGATGCTGTTGCCTCTTGACTCGGAGTGAAGCTAAGAGCAAACTTCTTGCAGTTGTTCTTCTACTCTATTGCTATAAAACCATGCACCAAGAAAACCTACTGAAGAAGCACTGTCTTTGCTACAGTGAACACTTACAAATGAAAAAAAAAATATGGTTTTTTTACTTGTCATATTGTTATCCTTGCTGTTTTTTTCTGGCTGCTTACATTGCTATCCCTCATATTCCTTTTATAATTAAGTTTTTAAACTTGGAATAGTGATTTCTGTAGGTGTAGAAATTACCCCATCTGATAATGCTAATAAGCTGGTGTTGCTTATAATGCTCATTTCACACTCATGAATCTTTATTGATAGACAAGCAATACTGCAATTTCTATGTATGGAAAAGTCTAAATCAGAACATTATTTTTTTTTACAATGCAAATTTGCAGTCTTTTAACAATGGAGGACCATATTTTCCTCTAGTGCTGCAGGAATTTTCTTATGATGCAACAGGCTGTGGATTGGGATCTGAAAACTTGTGAAAGGAGGTATGTTGTATTTAAAGCCAAAATAATTTTTCATATTGAAAAATTTGAAGATAAACCTAGATATAATTTGTATGTGTGGGTATATATCCATATAAATTAGATCCACTAATTGATGCCATAGCAAAGTATCAGGAAATAAGTGAATTCTGGAAGTTTTTCCCCTTTTCTGTTTAAAAACCAACCAAACAAAGCCCCCCAGTTATTTACCACAGTTCTTAAGTACAAAATATTAATTCCCATTTATAGGAAACTACCTACTAGAGCTACCGAAAACCCCACAATGTTAATTTTCATTCTCCATAAAAACTCAAAGAGAATTCCGCGCCAGTTCCTTAAGAGAAGGCCAATCCCTTCCCAAATGGGATCACAAGAAAATTTCTTAAGACAAGTTTTTTTTCAGATGTGTTCTTTCCCAGGGAATTATATTGGTTTAAATACATGAAAGATTCCTTGGAAGTTTCCAAGTCTCTGCTAACACTATGAGTCAGATGTCTGCAGGTTGTGTTGTGCCAGATTTGACGTCAAACAATAATCCAATGGGGTTTTCCATTAGCCTTCATAATGGAGATTCAATGGGATCTTACTGCGTAAAATAACTGGATTTTTTCTGAATCACCAAGATTAGCATTAAAAGTCTGATTTTGTTAAGTGGTTTGTTAAAACACATTTTTAAAGGCTCAGAAGGTTGCAAAAAAAGGGAAGATATTAAGCCTGAGTATACAGCAATATTAATTCTGAAATGTTTCACAACTTAGTAAAATGTTACTGCAGCACAAAGTCACTGCTATGGTTAGTCTTTGTGGTGATGGCGAGCACCGATTACTCCTCTCTTTAAAACTGAGTACGTCTGCTCTCCAGGAGTGAGGCATGCTATTGCAAGTACGGTTGTTATTGCTGGTTGGAAATTTACTGAGGAAGCAAGGAAGCCTTGCCTCGTGGCTGGGTTTGGCATGTCCTCCCTGCAGTCGGGGGCATGAGGATCTCTACCACCTTGGCCATGGGTGGCCTGTTAACAAGTCTGCCCTAGGACCAGCATCCTTGGGTGACCTCTGCAGCTGTTATATGAAACTTATATTTTTGTCAGCTTAACTGAGTTGCTAAAAGATTCAGGGAGCTTCCAGCTCTTGAGGATTTTTGGGTTTGTTGTATTTATTTTTTCTTTAGATTTTTGTCCTATTTGGACTAAAACCAATTTCTCATTTTCCCACAGACTGGGAATCCAGCTTCTTTGGCTAGCCATAGTTGTTCTCTAACCTGTCTCCCACACTGCTGTACATTCTTGAACAGAGCTGTTGTCTTCAGCTGAAAGTGAAGAAATGAAGGTGTAGACACATGAGTTTGGCTTTGGCACATTCCCCTTTTTGCGCATTCTTCAATAAATAATAATTCCAAATACATGCAATTAAGCTCATGCTTGCAAGGTTATTAAGTGCCATCCCAGAAGTCTGTGACAGCTTGCCCTTAACCTTTCTGCTCCATGTCCTGGGAGGGACTAGACTTTGAGGTTTCTGGTTACTAAGTTAAGCAATCAGTAGGCTTCTTGGGAAAAGTGGAAAGCACATGACTTCTGTGCCTAAATAAGACCTCTCCTGAAGGGCTCGCTGGACTATGAAGACAGACTTTGGCCTGTATTTAGGGAACATGTCAAATGGTCTCTAGCTGCAAAATGGCCACAGTAAGTCCAATGGGGTTTCATCTACTTATCCATACTAGGCTAAGACTGGCCAGTGTAGATGAGACCAAGGAAAGAAAGCATGAGGAGCTGAAAGATGGTGGTAGAGGAGCAGCTTAAGAAGAATACTGGAAGTCTGTAGTTAGGTGAAACAGTGAAAGCCCTAAGTCCATTGTTCAAAGATCTTTTTAGGGCAGGCTTAGAAAATTGTTGAAAGAGGAGGAAGTGCAAGAGAGCTCAAAAAGGTAGCTGAATAGTTGACAACTGCTACATTTAGCCCAAACCTGTGGGAAACAACAGAGTAATGGGAGTATGGATTTTTAAGTCATGGTTAATATAATGTTATCCATAAAAAGTGGAGCTTGATTTTACATGAGAGGAGCAGATTTCTTCTCAGTTGGGAGCCAGGGAAAATTCATAGTTGCTGCCTTTGCCACAGTGTTCTGAAAAATCATCTCAGTCAGCTTCTATTAAATGCTGCTGCCTGTTTTACAGGGACAAAGCTGTAGTACATCTCAGTGACTGGCCTCTTATTTCTCCCCATCTATGGCCCTCTGCCATGCCCAGAGAGGAAAAGGAGTATTGCATATGTTGTTAACAACTCTTTTTTTTTTCCAGATAAGAAGTCACCCAACTTTTTCCTGCATTCTTGGCAGCTGATAGTTGAGAATTTTTCATAAAAAGAAACTGAAAATGGTTCTGGGGATTACTGGGTGGAGAAATTGCCAATGTCTGCCTTAGCAAGTCACCGTCTCCCTCCTTTTCTTGATAAGCCTCTCAATTATAAACAATATAAATAGATCCTTTGTCTCATAGCACCCACAGTTGCAAGATAAACACAGAGGAGCACAAAAGTGAGGTGAAGTCAGTGAGATTCTTCATGGCATGAATCATGTTGAATTTGGCTTGCTCCCAAACATACATAGAAGTCTGTCACCTGAGTGAGGTTAAATCATGCTGGAATATGCAGTAGCAAGAGAAGTAGTACAGAAGCAGTACATTATATATAAAATGTATTTTCATGTGGTTATGGTTTGTTTTGGTGTGAATCAAATTGTCAATGATCCTACTAGGTAATCTGCTGGGGAACAGTGATATGTGGAACTGCTCTCTCCGGCCATGCTCCTACTTGAGGAATCACCGAGTGAAAGACAGGCATGGTGTGAATCAATGGGGCTGCTTAGAGAGTTATGGTCCTAGAAAGGAACAGTGTGGCCACTAGCAGGCAGGACAAGTACAGATCCAGTTTATGTGTGCATCAGTTGCCCAAAACCAACATTAGACACAGACACTGATCACATCTACATTTAAGAAAATGAGGACAGTCGCACTAGTCCAGGAGTACTGGTGTTCACCCAGCTCTTTCTTCTGTGCTCTGCATGTCCCTGTGCATCTACTTCCCATTGCTCCACTATCAGAGTGTGTGGATAGATGACAGCTTTTATATGACTGGGGGACCAAGACACAGTACATCCCAGAACAGAAACAGTCTGTCACAGGGTTCTTATGTTCACTGGATTGCCTATCATAACTCAGCCTCGGTTCTCCCTGCAAAATGCAGGTTGACAGAAGAGCTCTGCTTCAGAGGGTTACATGAGGATAAATGCATTTAAGGTTTATGAACCACACAGATGACATAGTATGGAAAGCCACGCAGTTGACATTGTTAAAGCAAAAATTCTTTAGGAAAATGGCCTTTTATACATACTCAGACATGCACACACACATACATTTATATATACATTTATACTTTTATATAAGTTTAACATAAGGAGGACCAAAGAGAAGAAAAGTAGTAATTTACTACTAGCAGGCATGATACTAAATGGGCATTAAAATCCTATCGATTCTGTTGGCTTTATACACTGAAAGATTTCAGAAGATGGTTCTGACATAATAAAATCTATGTCAGAAAGCACTGAACAAAATTGCATAGATTATCCCCTTGGATTCTAAATGTATCAGAAAATTTAGCTTGCAGAGTTGTATGTTCTATTCCGGTTTTATGATAAGACATAATACTTAGGTAGAAAGATAGTGTCCATGGAAACATCTATAGTTACTGCCTCTTCTGTCATGTTTTGAACCCATGTTTTAATTATGTACCAGTATGCTCCTCTAGCTGGTATAAGAAAAGTTTTAGGAAATAGAAAAACTACACATTGTAGTTCCTCTATTTTATTTCCACATCTTAAATGCTGTTCTTGTAGAAAAGGGAAGAAAATGGAAGTTCTACTACATTCCCGGGATTATATAAATTGTTCCCATGTACTTAGCCTTGCCTTTTTTATTGAGAGAAAGGAAATGGGCACACAGCATGGCTGCATGAGTCACAAACATCTGTCTTTGAGTGTGTCCTATTTGATTAATAGAAGTTTACAGCCATTTCGTCCTGTCTTCATACTAGGGCCCCCAAACAGCATGAGTAATTTTGTTCTTCATAGGTTGTCTAGAGGTGACAAATTTTCCCCACTTCTGCTGTATTTGAAAGTGTTTATCTTTCAAGCATGAAATCGAGAATGTGAATTTTTTTTTTTTTTTTTTTGGCTTACTGATATAATTAAAGTCTGCCTCTTGCTGATGGTAAATGCAGCCTTAAAAAAACCCTATGAGGATAATAGAAATAGAAGCAAGAGAGAGAAGTTCTGTCTTTAGCTTGACACTTCTTCCACTTTTTGGTTTAGTCATAAATTCTGGAAAAAAAATTGCAGCTCTTCCCTATTTTGATGACTGAAAATCAGTAGCAGACACCTTTAGTTCTTCTGTGTTCTGGGTAATAGAACTTTTCAAAGAATGGCTCCACTTGGTTGAAAACCACAGATTGTTCCTGATGTGCCAGACTGTAAGTGTCAAGCCTGGGCAGGGTGGTGATTGCTCTGTTGTGTCCTTCTGCAGTCATCAGTGTAAAATGACTAAGGGTGCTTTTGGCTCTTGTCATAGTTTTGATGAGCTAAAGAGTTTTATAGGCTTATTTTGCCTTTTTGAATCATATCCATCTAGCATAGCACAGACAAGGTTCAGTTTACTGCTGAAAGCCTCTCCATCATTTTATTCCCTGAACTTACCTCCTTTTGCCTGCTGTGCTCTGTGGCCAGCACGCACTGATTGCTAGTAAAATGTTGCTATCTGGGTAGAAGCTCTTCTTCCCTGAGAGCAACCTCTAATTATCTGTAAAGCAATTCTTATTCTCTTTATGTTTCTGGTGCAGTGTGGAGGTGAAAATAAAATAGAGGCCAGAAGCTGGTCTTTTTGGTAGGGGAAGAAGTACTTTATAATCCTTGCTTCATAGACTAAGTCCCAGAGAGAGAGCAGAAAGCACCGCAGGAATGTGAAGAGCAGATCTCTATCACAGAGCAGTCCCTACACAATCTTTTTTTTTTTGAAAGAGACAGTGGGATTGAAGTTTGGAAGCTTAATTGTGTCCCTGAAAAGCCAACAGATCTTGTGTGGCTTCTTGTAGAATAATGATTTCTCTGAATGAAATCTGAAAATGTGTCTTGTCTCACAGTCTGTAGCTGCTATTTTGTGAATTGTTTTCCCTCTATTAAGATGGGGAAAAAAATCTGACTGCCTATCTGCAAATCAAGGAGTTTTGAATTTCTATGTCAATAATGTATATAAAAGGTCAAAGAAGTTGCTTTACAGAATATTTCCAGAATGGGTAACTTAACACCACCAAATATCCTGTGTTCTCCTTTACTTGGAAGTAAGACAATTAAAATACAAAGGCAAGTTTATTTGCACAGAGAAACCTGTTAATGACTGTCACCATTAGTCCCTTGATGTAGAGGGAGTTGGTGTGGGAAGAGAAACCAAATATAATGGGGAATGAGATGTTTCCAGCCATTTACACAGGCAGCCTAACTCTTGAGTACTTGTAAATACAAGTTTCATTGCACTCTGTTTGTACTTAGTCTCAAATTTTACTTTTTGCTTCCCATACATTAGCATAACATGGCAAGGAAACACTTGTTTGAATCCACCTCTGTTTCAGTTATTCTAGATCCTGACTAGTAAAAATCATACAGCCCTGTTTTCTATTGAGCTGTAGTGATTGGTACCATATGCAGCCTTGTCTACCTGACTTCTACTCAGTTTAGTTTTGTGAGAACGCTCTTATTGAGTTTTTCAAGATTTAAAAAAAAAAAAACAACAAACATAATTCCAGGCTCAAACAGGAATAGGAGATGAAAGGAAGACACTGGCAGTATGTTGGTGATGTGGACGACTGTGTCAACCTGTCAAACCCCTGAAACAAGGGCTAGACACACCATTTGAGGCTCATATGGTAGAGTAACAAGAGGAACCCAAGTGTGGACCTGCTGTACTTCAAGAGGTTTCTGTTCTGCAAAAATGCATGTGTGCACATGTACACACACACAGATGCACACACTGCCCCCGAATAAACATAAAATCAGAGCAGCAATTATTTCCAGTTGTACTGTCAGGACTAATTAAAAATAATTTTGTTAATAGGCCTCTCAAAAAAAAAAAGGTTGGGAAATGCTGAGAAGTATCAGTTTCCTTTCCAAAGTGTAAACTTCTTTTTCAGCAGTGTTCTGTCAATTACCAGGCAAAGGCTTAATCCATCAAATCTTCTCACTGGCCATTTGTAATTTGCTGAAAAATAAACATTTTGACTCTTAGGTAAGAGTAAATATTTAGCCACTGATCCAACAGTGTGACTATGATAATAACCAAGCAGTGAAATAAGCACGTGCTCCCAGAAAGAAAGTACTGTTTTAGCAAACACAAACCAATGGCTATTTGCTTGAGATAACACAAGAGCCTCTAATTTCTCCAGGCATCAAAACCAGAAAATAAAGACTGTTACTTTAGATACTTTTGTTGTGTTTCCTCCAAATTGTCAACAGGAAGTTCACTGGGCTCCTGAAGACCTATAATAGACATCCAGTCTGTTACCAGTGATGATATCCAAAGGGGAAATTGTGCCAAAATGGCTTGCCAGAAAGCAGTTTCTGTAAAACACTTGAAGGTGAAGGAAATTTTTCCCTTTCCCCTTTATGAAAAGATTAGTATTTATTTAATAACTTTCAATTTCTTTCAACTTCTCCTACTTTGTTTGATTTATTACAAAATTTACCAAAGCATAGTTCTGAAGCAACTGAATTGTCACGATTAGAAAAACAGGGTCGCAAAATGAGTGAAAAAATAATTTTTTTTACATCATTAATATTGAAAGAACAATTAAACTGGCAGCTGTGCCAAAACTATTTCTTAATTGGTTTACATTTACAAAAGAGCTGACTTTTGGCAGTGTGACGCATGAAATATATTTATATCCTCCTTTTTTCCCCAAATCTGAATTGGAAAATCTTGCATCAAGTCAAAGTACCATTTTCACTGGATGCATGTTCTCTTATATTTAGAGGCACAGAGTATGCTGAAAAACAGTTATTTTGACTCTATGTGGGTATCCAAAAAGCAGAACCTCAGATCTCACTAGCCCCTTCTGAAGGTATTGAAGGTCAGTGCTTTTAGAGAAATATTACTTAAAATACAAAAAATGCAAAGCCTTTCAGTCTGAAAGTGGTTAGTTCCAATTTTATTTTTGCTTTGTCAAATTAAATGAACACTTAGACTGACAGCTCTGTTGGCTGGACAAATCTCCCAGTACCTTTGGCAGATCCCGGACTTGGCTTTCTCTGTGCAGTGCCTTGTTTCTCTCTCTGCTGCCAGGACACACACAGGCACTCACACGTTCTCTGCCTGGCCACTTCTCACTCGCCCTCCCTGCATGTCTCTTTCCCCCAAATGGCCCTTCTTGAGCACTCCTACCTTAAACTTGCTCCTCTTTTTCACCTCCTTCTGCCAGCAAGATGTACATTTGACAGGCAGGTGCTCTCCCCTTCCCCTGAGAAGAAATAAAGTCTTGCAGCTTGGGTACCATAAAGGCCACAGCAAAGAGACTTAGCTAGCTGCTGATCCCCTTCCTCACCTCCCCTTTCTTGGCTGCACTGAGTGTCCTTACCTCTAGAGGTATTTAAAATGCATATCCTGTGAGAGATCTTTCGGTGGGGGTGCCATTGGCAGGCCAGACACTAGCTGATATTTGCATTCAAAGTATGTTTATTATTAGACCAATAATAGGCTCTACAGACAGAAACCTGCTAAAAATTCTTGTTGTCATATAGTCCTCTCCAAAGAGGTTGATATCTAGTCCACAGGATCAATAAGGGCATAATTTATTCACAGTGTCTGCAGATACATTTTGCCAAGTCTACCCATCTCCTGAGTGCCCTCTGTTATTATTTCCCTGGTATGGAAGATAAAAGACAAGGATGTACAAGGAATGTATGGTTTTAAGAGGGTTCCTATCTCTTTATTGTCTGAATTCTGATTCTCTTGGTGAGTTTTGCTTCCTTTAGACATCAGCAGTACTGCCCGAGACTGCAGATTTTCCACCTGACCCAGCAGCCCCACTGGCATCGGGGGGTCCGGGTGGGCTGGCAGTCCTGGGCAGGCTGCTCTCACCGAGGATTTGGTGGGGGGGAGGGCAGAGACCAACTGCTCTGTGAGCCTAAGGATTTGGGTGAGCCGCTAAAAGAAACGGAAAGGATTGTATATGATATACCTACTGGGAGTTGCCTTTCCAGCCACATCACGAAAATGCCTGTGTCCCTCCTGCGGAAGGGGGTGACACTGGCTGTACTGGAAACTGCATCCAATGTGGGAGTGGGCCAGAATTTTAAAGAGATTGTGTGAGAAGGCAGTCAACTGGAGAAAACAAAACGAGTCCGTGAACTTAAGATTTTTGTAAGATTTCTGACAACTGCCAGCCCAAGATTCAGCATACCTGAGTGCATGCTTGATTATGGAAATTATGTAGAGATAACAGAAAAATCAGAAAAAATGTCATTTGAAATTTCATATGAACTTAGATCCGCAAGTTAACAACTTTGTCATGGGACTGAATGTAAAGCTTTGAATTACATAACTATTTTTTCGTTTCTGTGGTCTGTGTTGATGGTCATGAACATTAATTATACACTTCTAATGAAAAAATACGCATTTTTCCAGGGTGCTAGAGGAAAGGAAGTGGTATCTGATCATTAAATGTCTTACAGGAAAAACTGGCATATCCAATAGACTGCAAATATCCTAGTTATAAGGTTTCCAGTCGACTGGCTAGAAGAGTAAGTGGGTAAAATAAATAGGACGGTGTAAAGGAATCTAGTTTTTCCCTTCTCTGGCCAATATTCTTGAAGCAGTTTCCATTTCAGAGATGCAATCTCACGTGTAAAACTCTCACTTTAGAGGTACATTACTTGATGGTCTAGACAGACTATATCCTGTGTCTGTAACTGGAATCAAAGCCACATTTTTTGCTATTGTGTATTTGGACACCACAGACATGCAAATTAATTACACTGAGTGCACCACTTATTTTTAAAAATGAATTAATTTCTTATGTGAATGCAGTGGCTAATCGATTACTATGAAAATGAAGAGGAAAAAAAAAAAAGAAAAAATCTTTAGGAACATTACCTCTTGCCTGTGTGGTAATGCAGAAACATAACTATAATCTGGTAAACCTTATTACTAGCACCTCAATTCCTTTTCATTGGAAATATTGGCTCTGATGTTGACTTACACTGTATATGTATGTGCATCATTCATTATTCTTTTTATGTGTCCAGGTAAGCTGTCAGCTTGCTTTGGGGTGCGATGCAGAAATCTTCATCTCTGAAACCAAAAGTGTATGGCAGTTAATACTAGACATAGTACCCTTAAAGGCATTAGCTCGTGTGGAGTACTCATACCAACTAATGTCTGCTTGTTTGAGGTTTTAAAAATCTTCCTGATGAAGAAAATGTTCAGTGTCCTGTAATTTTATATGACAAAGAAATAAACAAAATGGAATTCTGGAAGTGGGAAATTTATGAATGATATATTTATTTTTATTTTTTTTTAATTTACAGTGTCTCTATGTTGCATCCCTGACTACAGTGCAACTTGCAGTGTATAATGTATTGCCATTCTGGCTGTATTGGCATCAATGTGAACGTTATTATTCCTCTATTACTTTTTGGCTTTGCTTGACAGTTTTCATTTTCAAAAAGAGCATTTTGTGTTTTGCTCATTCTTAAATAGTATACCAGTTCTGAACTCCCCTCCTGTTGAGAAATGAAATGAAATATTGTGCTCCCTGGCTTCCATTATCATGTTCTTAGTTACCCATTTGGAGAGAAATTTTTGATATGTGAGGGTAGCAATACAACAATCAGAACGTTTCAGAACATTTCAGAACGTTACAGGTGGGTTATATTTGTGTTATTAAAAGCTATGCCCGAGTCCTCTTCTGGCTTTTGTCCTTGTAGAAAGACTGGCCCTCCTCCAGAGACCATTTTTGCTTGAGAGACTGGAAAGAGACTCATAAAAAAATCGTTCTCAGTTTGGAAAGTGAGCAGAAAAGGAGTACTCATTAATTTCAATTGCCTGCATTTTGAAGGTAAGAATATAACTTCAAAAGGGTAACAGAGAATGGGAAATGGGGATTAAGAGAATGTAGGCTAAAAATATCTATATTTGACACCTAAATAAAGCAGTAGATAATAATAAACTTATCAATGCTACTAAATGCTAAGGATAAGTCCTAGCACACATATAACTCACTGAGAGATTAGTAAATAGCTGGGTTGAAGAAGCTGCCAAAGGAAGACTTCTTGTCCATGAAAAAAGTCACAATTTCCTACCAGAAAGTAACTGATATAATGCAGGACATCTGAGTGTGAATGAACTATCACATGTATGCTTATGAGACACTATTTAAATAATTGTATCTAATGGAATTACTTATCCCTGTTAAAATACATGTAAAAGTATTAATGTCCTAGTATTTTTAGTAACGTTAAAAGAATGAGTGGAAATCATCACTCCAGTTTGTAAATGTCACTGTAGTACAACCTGGTGATTGCAATAGAGTGTTACTCTCTGGATGACCAGCAGGGAACAACTGTGGCATGTCTGAACTGAAATATTTTTATTTGAAACAGAAGTATGTCCAGGTTTTGACTGAATTCCTGGGGCTTTGATTTTCAAATGGTATAACCAATCGTTCCTAAGAAAATCACTTTCCAGTTAATAAATACTGATATTTGCAGAAATGGATAACATGAATGATTCATCTGGGGATCCAGGCAGAGGCAGTCAAAGTGCTACTGAAATCCCCTCTCCACTTCCGTGGCTGTAGCTTAAAAAATAACTCCAAGCCTCTATACATGCTAAGAGTCCTTTTCACCTTGTTGTGGATAAAACTACTGCACACTTCCTACTGCAAGCATTAATAACTCCTTGAGAAATAGACCTCTGCTTTAATGAAACAATGAAAAGTGTTAATGATCAAAGAACCAGATGTGTGGCATTTTGCTTCTTTGAAATACTACACAGGCTGTTCAGGAGAGTTAAGTTACTTGGAATTAACTTTGTGAAGTGCTCTTTTTGCTCCCTGACACCATGTATTTGCAAAAATAGTCCCTGTTCTCCTTTTTATTTACTTACTTTTGGTGTGTCTTTTCCCTGACTGTAACCAAAAGTTAGCACTTTAAGAAAAACATTGCATGACTCTCATTCTGCCTGGAACTTCAGGAAACTTCCAAGAAGATGCCTTATAGCTGGGAGATGGCATTTTTTTCTAGTTACAAGTAGCCTTAGAACTGATTTTCTGTGACACTGGAATTTCTTTATCTTACCTTCTGTCTGAAAGGGACCATTTACAGTTTCAAAATAGTTCCTGGAATAAAAAAATTTCATCACTGAACTCAAGAGTGGAACTCAGGCTAAATGCACCCTTGGTCCCCAGCAGAAAGACGGGAGAGGGAAAGTCTTGCCACAGTAGGAACAAGACAAAGTTTTAGTGGGCTGTTTTCCAGCTGCTTCCAGCTTCCTGGGGATGCATTGGATAGACAGGGTACAAGTATAAACCAGTGCTGGTTTGAGACTAATTTACACTTGATATCAGGGTGGCTTCTGGCTGGAAAGCCTCATTTCATTAATGCACCAGAATTGAGAAACAGATTCCCTCCTCCCATTAGGATTTCAGAGCAGCTATGCAAGCTGATCATTTCCTTTGGAGGGGGTCAGTCCAAACCCACAGGCTGAGAACGGGGAGGACTTCTCATTTGTTCTGGAAGGAAAAAAGCAGTTGACAAGAAAACATAGGGCAATGTAGACTATAATAGTTCCAGATAGTCTTAACTTTATGATGTCTTGACCACTTCCACATTTTTACTTTTCTCCAAGATAACAGACTGACAGAATTCCCAGTTCTCATTTTTATTTATTTTTTTTTCTTTTTTCTGACGTACATGTTCATTAGGCTTTTCCCAGAATACAGTTGTTGATTTCTCTTTCACCACAGTATTTTCAATTATTTTTTAATTCAGTCCAATGCTGACTACTGGCAATATGAATACTCTTTTTGCTGTTCCAGAAATCATAAACTCCAGAAAAATAGTCTCGAGTCTGTTCAGGAAAATAGAGTCAAATCTGCAAATACAGCATTTGGCCCCTGTTGTGGGACTGTACACTGGGCATCCTGCTGGAGACGTGTGGCAGCAGCTGTCTCAGTGATCTCCAAACAGCTGTCAAGCTGATACCTGAAACAGTTTGCTTCACGCATTTCCAGTTACTGCATCAATCCTGGGTTAAGGAAGGAGAGGAACAGGGGAGCAGAGGAAAAGTGAAGGCACTCACCACCCCTCCTCAGCACTCCCACATTTTGTACCCTACTGGCTGCACACAAATAAATGATGCAAAAAAAAACTTCAGAAGCGTTGAGCATCTCTCTTGCTACCTCACTCTTTTCCCCTAACCTCTATCCACACCATACATAAGGGTGCTTAATGATCAGGTCTGGGGCATGCACATGGTTTTTGTCCCACAGAACATGAATGGATTTCCAAAAAAATTTTCCACAAGACCAGACTAACCAAAAATTTTCCATCACAAATATTTTTAGATATATCTTTTAATTTAGTTTTATCTTTTCTGTTTAGTTTATTTTGTTTTTACTAATAGCACTAGTTATTTCCCTGAACAGGTATTAAAAGAGAGAGAGAGGTTAGGCAGAGCTTTTTTACAAAGAGGGAACTACCACAGTTTTTGAAAGTCAAATCAGTGACCATCTTTCCTCAGAACTTGCTACCCCTTTCTTTCTCAGGTTCTGTTGGCCTCCTTGGGGATGGTGGTCGAAGAAAAGCACCTATATTTCCGCTACCTGGTCCTTACCCAAGCCCTAAAATGGAATAAACTTGAATTGGCAATGCTGGTACTGATTTCCTCTTTACAAATATTTTTGAAATTTTGCATAGTTTGCAATCAAATGTAGACTACTAAAACACTCAGCATTTCTATCCAGCTTCTATAAATAATTTATATCGGTGCTTTTTCATGTCTGTTCAGTGGCCAATCTTTCATCAGAATGTTGTTTAATATGGGAAATAAATGTTTCCATCTTCCTTGTTTCCAATTAACTGTGTTTCTGTAGCTGCTATTTATTTTTGTAACCATAGTGATGAAATCTATTTACTGGCTGCAGTCATAATAATTCTAAACATGTATTTATGTTTATTTCATGTCCACAAACCTGAACATTATATTAACATAATTATAATATAAGGTGGAGGAATATATCCTTTAAATGCTCTTATATCTGTTTCCTTGTGATGCATCAATATTTTTAAGTCTGGGACACTTCAAGAAGTTATGGTGTGCTCTCTAGTATTTCAGCAGTAAATTTTGTGCAATACTGAAAAGAAATCTAAGATCTGCCTGAATTTTTTTGATATCTAGCTTTAGATAGCTTATAGAGACCAGTACAGACCCTGCTAGATGTGGTTGGCATGGCGTAGTTACTGAAGTACCTGAAGACCCATTCAGAGCATGTCTTGCTTCCTGCTTTTGTTTAATTTTTTGTGGCATCTAAAAAGCAGTGGTGAGACCCATACCAGCTCAGACATGGAGGACCCCCAAGGCAGAGGGCACAGCATCTGACAGCTCTTTGCCCTTGCCGTGATCGAAAGATTGGTTGATATTCAAAGGACCATAGGTACCTAATTGAAACTTAACGTGGTAGAAAGCACATACATCAAAAATTTGCTAGTACCTGTCTGGCAGTCTTAATATTGATGTCTTCTAACCTTTCATTAGATTTTAAACAAAGTAATGCAGGAGTAGCTATTGCTTAAGTGCCTGGAAGCCCTAATCCCTAATTATTAGTTTCTGCTAGTGCTCTACAAATACAGGGGCGGGGGGTGGGGGTGGGGGGAAGGAACAAACGCCAAACAAAAAACCCCTGTGTCCCATGACAGTTTTCAAATCAATTATACAAATTGTGATAGAGAAATATAGTGAGACGAGGATGTAGAAGGAGGCTAATGCTCAGCAGTGCTCTTGGTGCATCAACAACCCAGATAGGGTCAAAATTTTGTAGGCAGTGGATTCTTCATGAACTTCTGAGGAAAACTTGGGTAACTGTCAAAGTTTGGAGAAAATGTTTCCCAGTCACCAGAAGCAATGCAGGAAGAGGCATGAAGGTGTTTATTGAACATGAAACACACTGAGCATGGAGTCTAGAAGCAACTTTGACAGACTTACCCTTTAATGGGTATGGAGTATTGAAAAGTGTTGGGACAGTAAGCATTATATTTTTGTGCAGGCAAATATTACCTGAGTATTTCTTTCTGTCATCTTGAATTTGAAGGACTTCTCCCATCACACCCAAAGCAGATGCAAAACTAAAATCTAAAGCTGCCTAAAAATTATTAAAATAAACTTTGTTTCGTTTCCTTAGATACAGAAATGCCTATCTTGGTAGTTATTCACAGGCCCTCAGAGGAATTCTGCTTAGATATTGTAAAAATTAATATTACATAGTATTAATATGTAAAAATATGAATATACAGATCAATATAGAATATAATGACTATTGCACAAAACACTTTACAATGAAATGTGGTAACCCCCATTTTTTGTGTTACTTAAGTGGAGTGGGGAAAGAACAGTTTTACCCCTACAACATTGTTAATTAGCCAGCTGAGTATAGGAGATGGTAGTTGTTCTGACAGTGATATTTTTCATAGATGAGGAAAGGAAGCAAGGCTAATTGTAATTAGGAAAACAGCTCAGCTTGCATAAAAGGAAACACAATGATTTCCAGGGAAAAATTTCAACTGTGTCTGAATCCTCTAGAGAAAAATTAATTAAAGGCATGAATACGCTCCACCCAGATGAGAGATTCTTTGATAGTTTCTTTAATGAGTGCAGCCTGAGGAGGAAGGTATATATGTAAACTGAATGTTTGATATCTGCCTTGTCAAGATGGCAAACGAGGTGGACAAAAGACATTTACAATACGATTCAGTGTAAGTTGATTTAAGCCTAGTTTTCTCTTACTCTTTTCACTTGGCTATTATAAATTATTATAAATGTATGTAGATATTCTCTGTACGGAAATGGGTTTTATTTGCATTTTGTGTTGACATGGGCTGAATTAAGTGTGATTCAAGGTGACTGGATCTCCAGCTGCTTTGTTATGATTAGGCATTCCTAATTTGCAGGTCTGAGCATTCTGTGGATTTATAGGATCTTGGGGCACTTTCAGAGGTGCTTTACCTTCTGCAGCACATTCTCTAAAGTATGCAAAGGGAAATTGCATGTTACCTATGTGGATAGCTGGCAGCACAGTTATAGAGAGATGTGTCCTGCAGGGACATGTGGTAACCAAGAAGGGTCTTTGGCATGCAGCTAGTTATTGAAGTCTATGCTTAAATCCTAAGGGTCTTGGTGAAGCAAGTAACAAGAATACAAAGAGTTAATATACAGTTTCTGCTTGAGAGCTTCCAGATTGAGATTTAGACAATCTGAATTGCCCATTAAAAAAAGTTTCTAATAATTGGGTGCATTTCTAATTGGAGTATCAGCATTAGCAAGGTTAATAGTGTGCTAGCTAAACTGTGAGAAGGCTGAAGAAGTTTTCAATGTTTAATGAATGTCAACAAAAGCTGTATGAACAGCTGCATTAACTGTTATGAATTGGGGAAAACTGTGTCCATACCAGTGTTAGAAGAGGAAGCCATTGTCAGTCCATTTTCTTTTCTAGTGTATAGCTGTTCCCTGTAGCATAAATTATGTTGAAAAAGCACACCTAAGAATAAATTTCAAGCAACAAGGTAATCAGAATTTCTCCAGAGTTATTGCACAGTCTCTTAGTTTCCCAATCAAGATGTGTTTTAAATGGTTTCTTTGCTTTATTTGCTGCATATGTTGTGATCTACAACACTCGTGTACTTCTCCTGTTCCATACTGCACTGTGCCTCTCTCCCCAGGCACTTAATGCTCTGTCTTCTTTCCCCAGCAAACGCAACAGCAAAGTGCAGTAGCACGATGCTGCAGAAAGTGAAGACCTTTAGGATTCCCAGTTCTGTCCTGTTGGGATCCTGACCTTTCAGAGGTGGTATCCTAACAAGTATTTCCCTTCCCCTGCTTTGCTCTTACATCTTCCCCAGTTATGGATTACTTCAGCCACTGTATGGGCAGCATTTATTCTAACATCAATTATTCCTCTGACATGTGTGTATCAGGGGAGTCATGATACAGGGATCGCACATAGTTTAATAATCCTCAGCTAGTCTGGTCTTTGGAGATGGTCTGTTATACGCCAGGTTTAGCAGAAGTTACCTGAAAGAGTAGGGACTTTCTGAGCCTTTGATCAGATTCAATCACTGAAGCAGATACAAATGTGAAACCATCCTCTATCTTTTTAGTAGCATACTGTGCACACTTCAAAGTTTAGTTTAGCAACATCAGCATCACAGGGTTCATGAGCCCCACCTGGGAAGAAGCAGCTGACATCAATGACAGCACAGGGAATGAAAAAGCAGGAAGAAATGAGGGCAGGTTCCCCTAACCAAATGCCATCCAAGCCGGGAAACGTGTGGTGTTAGTGAAGGGTAGAGGAGCAGCTGGAAGCTGAACACAGGCCTGGGAAACTGGGAAGGACTGGTGCCCACCTACTCCAGGACCAACACAGGGACAAAAATTGTGTTACCCTGAGGTTTTCCTGGACAGGGAAGGCTTGCTGGCTGGTGCTGCTCCCACGTGAGGTGAGGAACTCATGGTCAGTAAGTTATCTCCTAACTCTGGCATACATGTGTAGTCTTACTGTCAGAGAGTTACTGCAATTTATGGCTTCCTTAGGGAAACAGTTACTGCCTTTGCTGCCTGAGCAGCTTAGTGAGTTGGCCCTGTTTCTTCTTCTTAGGGAGTACTGGGAGTCTGAACGCACGGTCCTTCCTCCCAGGCTGCTGCTGTGAGGTAATGGCCACACGTGGCTGCAGAACTGAATTTGGAAATCGCATGAATATGATCTGTCTTTGCTGTTGGTGTTCATGCAGCTTTCCAAAGATGTTGTGAGGATGGTTCCTAAGAGAAAAAAGACTGTGACATGTAAAAAATCAGGGTTAAGCTGCATGGCTGCAAAGTAAGTTTCTTTCCTACTCAAGGTTGTACTGAAGGGAATTGGCCTATTGAATGTTCCTACCTTTCTAATGTATTTTGCTAACTCTTCCTGACCACAGTATAATCCATTCTTGATACATCTCAGTGTATCACTATAAACATTAAAAGGAAAATTATTAAATGGAGTAAAAGTCATCTGTCCAGGCATGGATTTTATTGCAAGTACTTTCGTTGTTGCATATGAAATTGTTATGACAGAATTTAAACAGTTTTCAGAATTTAGCAGTTTTCAGTTTAATGGAATTCAGGAGGGGGTTGACTTCTTGATCTGAATATCACATTTCTTTTAACAGAGATTGTGTTCTAATGATGTTTCCAAATTCTTGTAGTGCTTCAAATATATAGTCTTTGAGATTTTATTGCGCCATGATAAGGACAACCTGGAAATGGCAAAAGCTAGCAGGTATCGCCTATCTTCTCAACTTTCTGAGCGTACATTTTTGCTGCCACTTCTCTACCTCATGCATTCAGCCACTGGAATGTTTTTATGAAATGAAGGGAAGAGCCTAATGCCAGGCATGAGTTTTGAAACTGTCAGGAAATAATAAAACTCATCACAAAAAATAAAAATCATGGCAATTTGTTTTAGGCATTTGCATGTGGCTCACTGGCTATCTTCGAATTGTTTGAATTTGGTTGGAATCATTGTGTATTACCATGCAAATTTAATTGCATTTCAAGCTACTCACAGTATAGGGGGGGTATGGAAGCCACTTCATCCTGCCATCCCTCTGTTTTTTTCTGGCTGTTTGGACTCCCTTATTTGAACAGGGAACTAAGGGTTCTTGGTGTAAGTCTTAGGCACGATTTGAAACCTTTTACCCTACTGAGAGGACAATAAAGCTGTACATGTCCATACAAAGATAATAGGGTGTTTTGTTTTTTTTTTATTTTCCTCACATACTTTTCTAAAACAAGTTATGGGTAGATCATATGGGAATCAAAATAATGAAGACATGTACTTTCCATGTAGATATTTTGTGTGTAGAACTGCCATAGGTTTTATTGAAGCAGAGCAGAATTTGAAGCATTTATTAACTGTAATTTAAAAGGTCTTATGAGAGAATTTAAACATATTTTTTGAATGATGCATGCAGTTCCCTTCTCTTTATGTCCAACAACTAAAGCTATTTGGATAACATCTCCTTCTCTTGCTGCCTTGAAGTCAATCAAGTCTTCTTTGCAAGAGCCTATGAATATAAACCTCACAGCATGAATGTGACTTAGCTCAGTAGAAGGTGGCTGAGAAAGAAGATGGAAACCTTATGCAAAATCTTATTTTAGCTTGTGTTTCTTTTTTGGAGATGTTGAAATTGTGCTCTGGTAAATACTTTGAAGGACAATATCACAAATAAACTTTAAATTTTGCTAGGCTTTTCTTTATTATTGGCACTTAAGGCACACCATGGACTAAGTCTTCCTAAAAGAGAATGATTTTAAATCATAAAAATTCATTAAACTATTGGCAAAATAAATTAACTATTTTGGGAATTAAGATAGTCTGAAGAGAAATCATGTGGTTAATAATCATGAAAGAATTAGTAAGGAATTAAGTCTAAATTTCATTGGTATGATTTTTCTGTATTTTGTTTTTGCAAGAGATTGTCATCTGAAGGGATTTTTATTTTCTTCCTTCTTTTATTTTTACATCTTGTTTTCAGTTTTGTTTTTTTAAAGATGATGTGGTGTATGGATATTAAAAGATAAAAATTATGACTAGTTAAGGGGATAAAAATTGGAGCGGAAAATCTTAACAGGTTATTAAACTCTTTAATCATTAATACATGCAACACTTGAAGATTGATATATACTGTTGTTTTGAAATGTAGAATTATAGCCACTCAGATTAGATGATTACTGAATTCTAGCTCAGAATAACTTCTGTAAATGAACAGTTGAAGAATAGTGGTGGTTGGTCGAGCTAAACTACCTTTAATCTGAGCAGTGATTAAAGCTAACTGTATATGTAGTGGTATGACTGTGCATCATCTTTTAAATTTTTATTTCATTCACACAACTAAACAAGTATCTTCCAGTCATATCCACGGAGGTTAATAGGAGAGTTTTCTCTCTTTTTTTTTTTTTTTTTTTAAAACTTTGTTGGAAATAAGACATTGCTCTTACTGATTCAATACTTACCTGTAGAACCGCTGCATAGAGTTTCACGGATGCATATAGATTTCTATTACTTGTGGGCTGCAACCAGTCAAGAATAGGCAAAGCAGGTTTGAAAGCATTTTACTGAGCCATTTTATAGTTTAAAAAAAATCACAAATGAAATGTTGCCTTCACAGCAACCACTAGAAGCAAAATTTCCATGACTGCAAAGAAAGAGGTAAAAGATATATGGAGATTGAATTCTTCATACTATTCCATTCCTGCTCTGAAATCATTAAAGAACTTTAAATAGTAAGAAGTCTAGCTAGCAAAGAATTGCAGAGATATCCAGTGTCAGCCTAATAGGATCTGATCAGCCCTGGCAGGCATTCTGTGGTCCCTGGTGGAATCTGGAAAAACTAGTTTGTGAAGACTAAGTCATCATTCCCCTTTATCAAAATGTAGCTCTTTCATCATCCTCTCCTCACTTCATACTTACAGTTTTGGATATGCAGCTAAAAACCATGCCTAACATGGCTTTGGATTCACAGTGGCATGAGAGAATGCATATTTGGGGGAACAAGTTTATCAGTCTATAGGAAGTTTTGACTGTAGCTATGCTGAGTTAACAAAGTAGGAGATGAGGAATGTCCAGAAAAATCCCTTGGGAAAAGTGTCTGATGGAAAAAACAAAGCAGCTCTGTCCTCAGGTGTTTAGCTATGGAACTTGAGTTGGTCTTTGTGTGCCAAAAAAAGAAAAGTGTTCTATTCATTCCATGCACTCTACTGAAAAGTTAAACCACATACATTATTCTATCTTACAAATGACTAACTTTATTCTGGCATATGTTTAATCATTTAGGGAAGTGTCCTATTTGAGAAAGCCTGTAAGTACCCACTTAAACCAAAGTAGATGTTTAAGGACTTCCTTGAATAAGGGCCAGAGCACTTAAAATTAGGAGGTGCACATCTTTTTAGTGTAAAAACAAACCAAACCAAACGCTAACTAAAAGTTAAAGCAGAGCTTCCTTCATTAATACTTGGTAATGAGCTCTACAGCCATGCAGACTCCAAAAGAGCAACTATTTCCCGTGAGAAATTCAAAGAGCTTTTCTGAACTTTATAAATGTTTAATTTTAAAAAAGATAACAAACTAATATGCCCTTACTCTGTTTAATCATGTTTACAATAGGTATGAGAGCATGTGAGGCCTACCTGTGTGCTAGTGTTGCTCTGACTGGTTTTCTGGAAACTTTTCGAGACATAACTCCTGGAGAGGCTGAAGTACCGAAACATATTCTTACACTATGTCCTTTATTTGCCAGTAGCTAAAAGGATAAAATTGTGGAAATATCTGATGGCCAGGGATGTTTCTGGTTTTATTCCTGTATTTATGTTTTGGAAAGATTATTGTTTCTGCTGAACTTGCTACCAAGAGAGAGAAGAAACTGAGATATCAGGTTAGCTAGGAAACTGGAGTTTTAGTTCTGGATTTAGAATGCAGACTCTGTGAGGGAACTATATATATAGGTGAGGATTTTAAAGTGGCATAGGACAGACATGCACAGTCAAAACCAGCCCTAATATTCTACAGAGTTCATATTTGAGGTCCTTTGTAGAAAACCTCCAATTGTCTGCCCATGATGGCAATATGGAATGTTCTCTCTGCAGAAAACAAGCTAATTTAACAACTGTGTGTACTGAGAAGTAAAAGCACCTAAGTGCAACAATGAATTCTGGAAAGGCATGACTTAAACTTCAGCATCTATGTAATTAAAATGCTTCCTATACAGACTGAGTAGACCAGAAACTCTACAGACTGATGAGAAGAACTCTGATTCACCAGTATTTACTTTAGTCATGTGAAAACTCCCACTGAGAAAAGGGGAATTTTGTTGGAGTTGTATGAACAGGGTGCCTACAATCTTAAAACAGAGTAAAACTCCAGGAAGCACTAGAAAAATATTTCAAACAACTGTTGTCCATCATTAATAAGACAAGTGAAAGCAGTTGAGTTGATTTTAGATATAAATCATCAAAAGCAAGAAGGAGATTCTTTAAACACAGTTATTAAAATAAAATGATAAAAATTCATCACTGTAGCCAAGACTGATCATCAGCAAATTATTCAGCTTCGCCAGACTACACCCTATTTTTCTATAGATAAAAGCATATTTTGCCTATACTTGCAAGTTGAGAATTGAACATCAGGATCCTGATGAAGAAATGAATAAGAATATATATATATGTACTAAATTAATCACACTTTTTGTGTGATTCTCCCTCTAAGCATCAGTGACCCAGTCAAGACCATTGGTTCCACAAGTGTACAAAGAAGAGCAATAACCTTATGAGAAACAGGAACTGCTGTCAACAAAATTATTTTCATGTTGAAAAGAATTATGTTGCTCCCAGTGCAGACTTTTTTGTAGACTACAGTAAAATGCCATGTACGTTATCACTCATCTGGATTGTCATGTTCAATTCTGGGCTCCCCAGAACAATAAAGACATGGACTTAATGAATCGAGCCTAGAAGAGTCACAATGATTAAGGGAGTGGAGCATCTTTCTTAAGGGGACAAGCTGTGAGAGCTGCGAGTGTTCAGGCTGCAGCAGAGAAAGCTCAAGGGGATATTATGCATGTGTATAAACACTTAGTGGTAGGGAATGAGGATGAGCGAGTCAGACTTCTCAGTATAGCCATAGGCAGAACAAGAGGCAATGGCCGCAAATTAAAGCACATGAAATTCCTTCTGAACTCAAACAAACACCTTTTTACTGTGAGGGTGGACAAACACTGGAAGAGGTTGCCCAGAGAGTTTGTGGAGTCTGCATTCATGGAGATATTAAAAAACAAAGTGGACATGGTCCTGGGCAACCTGGTCTGGCTGACCCTGCTTGAGCAGGGTGGTGGGACAAGATGACCTCCAGAGGTGCCTTTCAACCTCAACCCTTCTGTGATTCTGTGAAAGAAAGGAAGAAAAACTGAAAAGCCTTCAAAAGAGGCTAATATGTTTACTAATACCAATTCAAAAGAAAATGGATTATAGGTATAAAGCAAAACTGCATTATCTACGTGAAATCCTGGTCAAGATTTTTAATAGCATGTTCCTGAATTAGTGCCCTGATGTTTCAGAAGGGCTGTGTCATTTAGACTTCAGTAAGAGTTTCTGTGCATCCAAGGACATGTAATATGAATTAATACGAATGCAAAGCTATGAGTGAAACCATAAGGTTTTGATTTTGTGATCTGTACATTTGAAGACACTATGAATCAGTTAATAAATTCTTTCAGTATTCAAATGTCTAATTCAATTGCTGTTCAATCTTCAGATTTAGCCTTTTTTTTTTATGATTATATTGATTTGTCCATTGAGGGGGATCAGTGGGGAGATCAGTTTAGCCATAAAAAGAGCAGACTGGAAATAATAAATATCTACAGTTGAGACTTTGAACCTGGATGGAAGTTTGGAAGAAAAAGGGAAAAAGCACAGTTAGTATTTAGTCAGAATTCATATATACTAAAGGTACAAACTGACAAGTGTGTTATATCCATAAATTTAGATATACAAAGGTCAAACTTTGTATGGATGACAATAGGAAAATCTTCAAGACAGCAATATTAACACAGCATTTTCTTTAAAAAAATAATTGCTGCTATCAGCTCCCAAGCCTGTGTCTGGCCCACAGGAAGTCTGTTCAACAATACAAGCAACATCAAAAGGTGCCATCTCTGCATTTTCCATCACTTCATGGCTTGTAGCCAGGAGTAATAAGGCACAGCTACAGCAGAAACCAAAATAATAGTCCAAACAGTTGGATATAATAGCAGTGATGGAACCATAAGGGCATCTAAAATCAAACATAAGTGGGAGGGGACCAAAATAGAGCACTGCAGTTCTGTAACCCAGCAAACTAGCTCTCGACTGTAAATTGGGGAGACACAAGTCTTAACTATGGCAATAAAAAGATTATTGGCTTATGAATGTGGTTCCTGCATCCATCTGGTTTGAGATAGAATTTTTGGCTGTAAGAGGTGCATTGTACTTTCCAGTTTTCACCTTATAAATCTGTTTGTCCATAGAGTTCTTGGATGAGGTTCCTGGATTCATCTAATACTGTATAAGTGGCCATTTTATATAAGCCCTTATTTTTTAAATTCAAGTGAGATGAATAACAAATGTTCTGTCCATGTTTACAAGCTATCTAATGGCAATAGTTTAAGTAAATATTGCTTAGGATAAATAATATTATACTAGGAAGACAGCAGGAATAATGAAAAATGCAGTTAAGAAAGAGCTATTGAAATTAACTGGTTAAACACTGCCAAATTGGTTGGAGTATCATAAAAATAGCCAATGCTATTTTAAATATTAATTTAGAGGAGTCTTTCATCCCAACAAAACTTTCCCCAGAAACAGCAAAATCAGTAAGTCACCAGGAGACTCACAGACTGTTACAATTGTGAAACAAGGGACTAGAGCACCGTAAGTCTTAGGGGAACTCAGCTTTGAATGATATAAAGCAAAATTCCACAACTGTCTTGTCATACAGATATGACTAACTTCTGAGCAGTGCAGAAACTTGGATAATAAAGGCTTAGATACTAAAATACAATATAGTCCAATAGAAAATAAGATAGATCATCTGATAGGAATGCTAGAGGATTAATCAAGTAACAATAAAATTTAACTGCAATTATGAGAGTCTCACCTTATAAAGTAGTTATCATTATCAAGATGTGATAGCCATGATGTTATTCACCAGCTGATAGCTTAAATAAGGTCAGCATCCTCTGAAACCCACAGGAATTTTATGCTTAATTTAAATACATGTTTTACTTCTGTGTTGGGGAGGAGGGAGAGAGGGACTCTCAGAGCACATGTCTTCTGAGATTGGAAAGGGTAGAACTAGTAAAACTGGGGAGAGAAATTGAGAGGTGAAATTAAGAAAAATATCTTCCTCTCCCTTCTCCTCTATCCTATCTCTCTACAGAAACCACTTCGTCTCATTCATAAAACTATGTACTGTGCTATATGTTTGAGCAAGACTTTTCCCAAAGATTTTGGAGAAAAAAAGACTTGTGTGTTTGAGTTTATGCATTATGTCTCCTTGTAGTTAATATTAGTCTTGCCATGAAGGGAGTGATTTTCATGCACATGTGTGTCTGTTGAACTGTCTGGCACCAATTTCTTTTGATCAAACAGAACATTAAGTGGCCACGGACCTTCAATTTGAATTTACATTTTTCAGTCTTTTGGAAAGACTTACAATTTCTTTATGTTGTCTTTGTTGTTCAGAAGTAAACCTCACATGCCTGGTAAGTTTGGCAGATCTGTCTGTTAGCTAATTAAAGCTCAATAAGCCTGCTACATATCTGTCGTTATGCACAATTTTCAACAAGTGTACTCTGCCACCTCTGATGAGATACTGAATTATAATTTGAAATTATTAGGATTCAAAGCTAAAGCTATCAGGAAAGATAGACAGACAGAGGATTGAAGCATTTCATTGAAATCTAGCAATCTTGATGGGTAGGCATGGTCCTAGCATTGCTCCTCATCAGTTTCAATAGCAATTTACCATGAAATTGTAGTATATACTGGGACTTGCCTAGGCATTTTCCCTGATATATGCAGAATTAGGAACCCTGAATCCTGAGATGTACTGGCTTTATACATCTTTGTACAAAGGATAGCTTTCCTAACTTTCCTAACTCGCTAAAGAAGCAACCAAACTTGAAATACAGTATCTTATGTGATCCCAAAGCTGAGTGAAGCTCAGCTTGCTGTTCCGCAAGTCCAATTCTAGGAGTAGGTATTGCATAGAGGTATGCATTTGTACGGCTCCCTATATAAATGCAGTTGATAGCAAATTTATATTACCCTGTTAATTCCTCCTCTTGATGCTAATACAGATTTCCTCAGAGAGAGAGAGATCCAGATCTCCAAACCCAGGAGATTATTGTTCAGTTAAGGAAAAAACCTCTCATGTTCTATGTGGTCTCTCTAACTCAATATAAATTGTCATTGTCTGAAAGTTTGGGAATGCTGAATATTCTGTTGCATGTTTTTATAGCCATCCATCATTAACCTTTGTCTTTCGTAGAGCTGAGATGATGTGAGAGATGGTGTACTTTGCTAAACCTGCATTTTTCTTTTCCATTATATGGAAATAGAACATCTGGTATGTGCTGGGACAGTATTTCAAACATCATCTCCTGCTCAGCTGTGCACGATAATTAATTACATGCCAACAGATGAACAAAGTATTTCTTCAATTACTATTGTTATTTGCCCTAGCTGTACTAAAGTAAATGTCTTTGCTGCCATTCCTAGGAGAGTGGTCTAAATAGCCTGTGTTCTGATTCTCATTATACATTAGTATAATCAAGCAGAAAAAAAGTATTTTACAAAAGCACACTTCTTGATATTTTTTATTAGAATTGTCTCATTTCATTTGTTTATAGTGACCTCAGAGCCTGTGCATATTACGAACTTCTGCACAGCATATAGGCTATTCTACTGAAGGGAAGGAAGGATGGCCCATTGATGATAGTGCCAATAAAGGACTCAGGAGATCTGTGTTCAATGACGTTCTCCATCGGTTTCCTTCCTGTATAGTCTTGGCAAGTCTGTTAGATTTACAAGGCTATTTCAGTGCTGAAATGCTTTCTGATAATCTGGCTTTTAGATTATCAATTTCCCATCTGTTATATGAAGATAACTATACTGGATTTACAATTATGGGGATATTTGAACTAAACATTAAATTGCAGAAGGGAATAAAGAAGTTCTTAGGTGGCTACTCAGACCTCAGCTTCATATACTTTATTCCATCCTGTCTGTTTTGAAATGGAAAAAACTAATCTCTTTGAGGCTTTAAAATGGGGTGTCTGTATGTGCCCTGCCTACGTGATGCCCAGGAGTCATTTGGGAGAGTGCTAGTTGCCATAGGCCAAAAGCCAGTGACTGCTCTTGTAGTTTAAGTACACAATCCCATTACCAGTGCCTAGGAATATGCCCTGGCATGGTTTAATTTCCTAGTATAGGTGTAGCCTTTCCCCACTCTGGGATTTTGTATGATTAGAGGATGTCAGATAGAGGTACAGCGTAATGAGGACTCTCAGGGTTGAAAGGATGTTCCTTTTCCTGGGATAGAACAAATGTTCCTTGGGAAAATCTGCATAACATTCACCAATTTTTAGAAGCTCAACTTCTATTAAGGAGGTGTTGTCAATTCCAGCGTGTCCCAATGAGCTGTATCAAATGCAAACCCAGGGGTCAAGGGCTGCTCAACCATTTTCTTAGGAGCTGATAAAAAATCGTCAGTGTTTTCACTGATTTCCCCTTCCTTAGTTTGTTTGAACCCCAGCCCTCCTATTCTCTTGCAGGATCATGCAAAAAAGACGTCACAGCAATGCTCATGACTAGGTGACTCTTCACCTAGGGGTCATTGTTTACTCAGTTTTGCCTTGAAGTGTGTGAATGAAGTTCATCAATAAGAAAGTCAGCAGATTTCCATGTGAACCGGATTCAGATGGACTTGCACAGCTGTAACCACTATTGTGTGTATTTCCATTCTTAGCTCCACAGCGTAATTGCCTACAAAGTCTTTTAGGAAAAAGATGCTCAGCCAAGAGCTTTTAACAAGTGCCAGTTCTATTTTTACAATTTGTGTCACGATCCCATGTCTGAAAACCACATTTTACAACACGGAGGAGACAACCTGGAGGTGACTGCCCTGTTAATGCAATGTTTCAGCAAAGAGTACAAACACAACCAGGACAGGTGGAGAAGGAATGTAGAGCCTATTCTTTCCCATAGCACCTGTTTGTGAGCTTAGCCTCTATGAAAGCTGGTCTATGCCAGACTGGGGGATAATCTGTTCCCTTTTCTTGGAGATTGCTCTTTATTGTAGAGATATCCGGCTGGGGTACTAAGTTACTGCACAAGCCATTCGGAAGTGGGCTGCCTTACTTTCCCAGCAGAAGTACTGACTCTTGTATAAGTCACCTGCAGATCCAACATGGTTGTTTCCTTCTCTCTCACAGGTACAGGAATCGCTGGAGGCATGATGGTAAAAGAATCACAAAGCTGGCAACAATTTAGAACTGTTTTAATAAGGGAATTATTCATCAGCACAATGATTCATGCTCACCAGTTTTCCAGAGAAGATGGTCACAGCATTTTTTTTCCACTGGGAGGAGGGAGACAAGGGGCAGACAGGCAAGGCTGATTCCCAAGACTTGGCTCCACACTCAAGAGAAATGGATGTGAATTTTCTCATCTTTCCTTCAATATTTTCTCAGCTCCTGGATGTGTGGGAGGAAAAGGAAGTTATTCAGAATCAATTATGACTTTCCACTACGTTGTTGCATTTTGGATTACTGTTTTTCTTATGTCTACAGCCCATTGTCTTTTGTATGAATTGATTCCTACCTCCCCATTCTTTTGTCTCAATCACAATTGTGTGAAACCAATTTCAAGGTAACTGAAATTACCTGTAAAGAGAGTACTTGGGTATGCTTTTCAAGCCTGATTAAAAATCCCTTTAAATGCATAGAAAGATTTCCAAAAATTAAAGCGGCCTTTGGTTTGGGCTTGTGGTATCAAAATCATATTTGGGAAATCTCTGGGTATTACGCTCTGATATCCATTCAGGAGCCATATTGTATGACTAATAAGAGCCAGCCTTACTCAGAAAATTTAGGAAAGAACAAACGAGAATTGTGACCATGCTTGGGTAGAGGAAAAATACACACACAAATTTTAAAATCCCAGTTTGAATTTAGTGTAGTTTCTTGGGGATGCTCCAGAAAAAATGTCCTGATGGTTCCTCATATTTTTAAAGCTTTTAATCTTCTCATTATTGATATTGAGGGAATTCCCCCAACCCCTAAACTCAGTACATAACAAGAAAGATGTGTCCTGTTAATAAAGTTAGATTGTTGAAAGTATTACTTATTTTATATAACTTGTTTCAAGCTCTTAACTTAAAGAAATAGGACTTTTTTTTTACAGAATGGAAAATTAAATGCTTATTAATCTTTTCCAGTTGTGTAAGAGCAAATAGGCCACAATTTAACCTATGTTTAACATTTAAAAAAGAATCTTACTGCAGATAAATGTATGCTCTGATGCTGACCATTAAATGATCCATTTTCTAGGTGTGTGGCCTTATTAAGTTTGGAAATTCATATACAGCTCACACATACGTGCCTCTGTTTCTAGTAGTGAGGGTATTTTGATATGTACAAAACACCACAGCCTGGAACTGACATCATTCTTTGGCAGACATGTGAATATTTTGTATTGTAATTGCTGGCTTGCTTGTCAGTACACTCCCGCTGTCTATTAAACAGAATGATATACTTGTGCTCAGGGTGTTTTGCGAATCCTTTCTGTTGGCTAAGCAAATAAAGGTTTTCTTACCAGCTAAAGGGCTTAGTTTATGTGTACAGTTTGCTTATGCACAAGACAGAGGTGGCTAGGTCTCTGTATTTAAGCTGGAAAAACCTCTCTAAAAGTTATATGAACATTCACTTGAACATTATATTTTTACTTCCTCATTTAAGTGCTTTCAGTGAACATTCCCAGTGAACTGTTTCTCAAGCTAGGGCCTACTGGGGGTCATAAACAGGGTCAAAAATACCCTCTACAGCTATAACTCTTCCTCTATAGCTAAATTTGAGGGGGGGGAGGGGGTGTCCCAGACACTTTCTGTTGTAAAATAAGACCATAAACATGGAAAAATGTTGACAATCATAGCTGCAGTGGGCAAAGGTTTTGGCAGCAATATTAAAACATTTTAATTTCAATATTTAGAAAAAATTTAGATAAAGTGAATTTTTATTCCTACAAATGAACAGAAATCTCAGCCTTATCCTAGAGTTTACTTCTTAATAGAAAGAGCTGCAAAAGTACTCCATAAAAAGGATGAACAGTACTTGCATTTTGTGCTGTGATTGCTATACATATTATTGAGCCAGATTAATAGATTCATGGCTTATGAGCAGCTTAATTGAAAAAAGCTGAATCTTTTCAGTGATTAGAAACAAACTAATTTTGCTGGAGAAATAATTTTCTTTAATTCACTCAGATTCACTCAGCATTGATGTAGACATGTAGATCACTGTGAAAATATTGTTGATGGATGCATTAATTCTTGTTTACCTAGAATTCCCTCAAACCATCTTGTAATTTGATACAAATACTTCTTCTCTGGTTTCTGGAAACTGCTGTTTACTGGTAAAATATGTCGGCACTGAAGCGTTCACTGGAATTTTCCCAGTTGTGCAAACCAAAATACAACTAATAAGCAATATCAAATGTAGAAAATAATATTTCTGGACATATAATAGTCACAATAAATACTCTCCCCACCCCCAAAAAAAGAGTAGCTTGATATTGAGTGCAAATTAAAGTCCTAAGCATCTTAAATTGTTTGACACTTTATTTCCTATCTTCAGCAACAAGCAAAAATGCAATTAAGAGGCTTATAAAGTTAGTACCACTGGCAAAGAGCAAGCTTTCAGTATCAAATAGGGAAATAGTATCAAACAGGTAAGAGAATACTTAAAAAAATATGATTTAAAGTTGATTGAGCCTTATAGTCTTCATCTTGAGAATTTACAGGCATGGTAGCTGATGTCTCCAATCCTATTTTTATGGAGAATAGTGGAGGTACTGAAGAACAGGAAGAGGACAAGTCTAACAGTTGATGGAGAATCTTCTTATTAAAAGTGCAAGTAGGATGAAACTGGGAGAGGCTGCTAGCACACTGGATGACATAACAGAGCTCAAAATGACCTTTAAAAAATTCAGGCAATGTTCTGGAGAAGAAAAGGCTGTTCTTCATTAGAAATAAATAAATAAAACATTCTATGCAGAGAAAGAAATAATCAGCAAGTTGCCTGATGCTTTTGTGGCCAAGTAGTATTTCTACAGAAAGAATCTAGAAGTTGTAGTGAATCATTAGCTTATCCTCAAAAAGGGTGTCATGTTGTTGCAAAGAGGTAAACTGGGTTGAGGTGTGAACAACAAAAGGTGTGCATGTCATACAATATAGTAGAGTCCTGAAGGCTGGGACACCAAAAGTTGTCATGCAAACCATTACCTTTCACTGAAGCAGAAGCAGCTTTATCTAAGGTGACATAGTTGGAAGTCTGTAAACTCAAATTAAACAAATTAAGGTTGCTCCAAAACTGCTGCCTGAGGTAAATTAAACCTGTTACTTTTGTCCCAGGATCCTATGACATGGAAAACAGACTGTCATCTTGTTCCTCACAGCACTCTTTGAAAACTGGTGTCCTGTTTCTTCTCAGACTCTGTCTCTTTAGACAAAATAACCCCGATTTCTTCCATTTTCTCTTGCAGGCCACATTCTGTGACTCTTCTTGTAAATATTCTAATTCCTGTTGGTCCCTAAGTTTCTTGCAATACAGCACCTGTCACCCCCAAACTGATCACTGTTTTCCAATGTGAGCATTTCAATGCTAAGCAGAGAGAAAGTCTTAGGGAGGTACCCAATTGTATCTGATTATGTGCCAAAATCTGAGTGGAAAGGAGTCACGAGTTCTCGAGCTATTGATATTAGTTTTGGGAGGTGACCCTTATAACTCAATGTGATATAACAAAAATCACTTCAAAATGCTGAAGGTGCTGATATATTTTTTTTCTTCCCCCAAACCATTCTTTCTTTCAAAACATAAGTCCTGGAGGCAAATTCCAAGGTTTCTCAGAAAAGCGAGAAATGTGCTTTGGTGCTTCCCACATCCATTGACTTTATTTTGTTTTCTTCAGAGTTCACTTACAATGCAGGCTAGAAAAATTCTCCAAGCTGTTATCTAGAGGGAGCTCTTGCCTTTGAATGGAAGCTGTGTGTTCTGTCATAGTAAAGTATATAAATCCTCAGCTCATATGTGGAATGATCAGGTGAAACTTCCCTGACCACACTGTGATCCAGCTGCACCAGTGAGGGCAGGCTGTATGAACCAGAGGACTGCTGCTTGATTGTAGTTGTGCTCTCAGGCAGCTTGCTGTCAATTTCACAACAGCTATCAGCTCTCAGCTCCACAGGGTGATCATGCACAGAAGCTTAGAATATGTTGCTGTTATTAAAATGGTAAGAGCCAGAGTTACATTATAATCTTGAAGGATTCTACATGCATCTTACAGTGAGCTCCTACAGTTTCATGAAATCAAAGATTTCTTCACTAAAACAATTTCTGAGATAAAATTTTAGCTAAGTTTTCCTGAGTTGAAATCAGTATTATATATCTAAGAATGTTTTCCATTAAAAAAAAAAAAAAGCAGATCATTTGGCAGGTTCTTTCTTTTTCAGTTGAACTAAAACAGTTCTTGATGGCCAAGTTGAAATGTTCCTGTCAGCCTGGACCAAATAAGAATATGTTGTTCAGATTCTAACAATGGAAATGTTCAATTATCAGTTGAAAAACTTCATCTTCCAAGTTGATTTGAAGGGACATTTTATTTATTTTAGTAAGGGGAGACCCTATGCTGTCTCATCGGCCCCATGCTACTGTCTCTGTGTCTGGACACACTGGATCAGACTAGATTTCAAAATACATATGAGCAGAGCCATCACCAGTTCTGGGATTTCTCATTTTGGGCAGTCTTTAGGCCCAGTCAGGCTCCACTCCAGTCTATCAACTTTTTCTTCATATTCATAAAGGCAAAACATTTCCTACGCTGCTGAGTGATAGCTAATACTCTGGGCTCTCCACACTACCTCCACAGCTGGGCCCGTGCCACCATGCCTTTGGGCTTGTGGAGGACAGCAAGGCCAGAGCTGCACCGTTTCTCAGGGACACAGAGTCTTCCGTGAACTTTCCAGGATGACAGTATTTGAAAAAAGAAAACTCTTACACATGCTTTATCCTTCCTGGAACAAATTCCTGAACAAAGGGCAAATGGAGGGTGTGCCACCAAGGCTGGTGGCCCACACAGAGCCAGCCTGGGCTGCAGGGCTCCCGGGGCTGCACAGGGCTGCAGCCATCCTCTTGGACACCTCCTTCTGGTTGGAGAGGTCCTGGCCTGTGCCAGCCAAAAGGGACTCCATCCCAAGGTCAAGGATAGTCACATTGCCCTGAAGTCACATTGTCCTTCATAGGCAGGAAGCTCCAGTGCCATATTTCTACGGATAGAGTGCTTTCCAGGTTTATTGGCTCCATCCTGCACCCTTGCCTGGCCAAACAAGAGGGAAAAGACCAGTTCTGGCCCACAAAATTGATCTTGGACAAGATCTGGATCACATCAAGAGCAAAACAAATAGGATGAGTTCTCACTCTGGTTTGAATAACTGGGTATGTTTCTGTTTGCAGCCAGGATCTCCAAAATGTTCCCCGGGCATTAGAGCTTATGGTAAATAGCAAGCCCTGCCTTTGCAATGCCTTCAGGCCTTTCCCAGGGTCTCGGTGGGGGAGTGGAATACAAATGTATGTGCCATTAGTAAATCATTCCAGTGTCGACTATGGGGTTCATCATGGTAATTGTCTCCCTTCTTCTCCCCTGTCATGTTCAATACTCCATGGTGTACTGTTCTGTAAATGCTATCCAGCTCTTCCAAGATTTGTGTGGCTGGGGGCTGAGTGATACTGCGTTTGATCTTAGTCTGCCTGCCAGTTGTCCACTGCTTCATACAGTCTCAGCTGTTCACATCTGTGATTGATACTGTCTTTGTAGATATAATGCACAATACTGGTTGTACATGCATTCTGTGTAACTTTGGGATTTCAGTCACATTACCATATTTCCATATGGTTTGTAGTTAACTAAATAATAATATAGATGACAGAATTGACAGCTAGGTACTGGGCCCAAACTGCTTCTTCCTATGGTTTCTATTAGCTAGACTGGATTTGGTTTCTCTGTGCTAATGATTCTGTGTCAAGTAACAGACCATTAAATTTTTTTTAAGATTTTTAATTGAACTGTAATGGTTAGGTGATATTCTGAAAAATGTGCCTAATTTTACTCACCCATATGATTTTCTTGTTTCCCTGAGGGGACTACTGTGCAAAAAGTTAGGTGTGCTGGCATGCAGGCAGATGAATCATGGCTAGGTATGGTTGAGAATCCTCTAATCTGAAGATGTTTTATTATTTACCAGGAGAACTCAAAGTCTATGCTTTTAGAAAATAATATTTTTGAAACTTGAATCATTAGATTTCCTTTTTTATTCTGAACTTTGACAGAAAAACAAGCTTCAGATTTTAATGTTAGCCAACAAATTTCAGCCCGTTTTATGTATAAAATTTTATTGTATTGAGCTAAGAAGAATATAGAAACAACATGAGTCAACTGTACAGCCAATATACAGGTGTCTTATCTCTTTACGTTGAGGAAAATTTTAGAATGGAATTTGTTCCAATGACTTAAATTTTTGATGTAGATTTGACCATTTTTTGTTTAGTTCTCATTATTTTTTTCAGCTTTTGATAGCTTGTGTAAACTAGAACAGTTCTTATTATCATCATGATTTTAAGAAGGAGTTTCTCTAGGTTTCTTTTTTTAAAAAAGGAAAAGCACCTACTGATATAATCTCATCATTACTGCATTCTCAGTGACACTCACATTCACCTTCATGTTTGTAAAATCCATTTTTTCCCATATTACAGTCAAAACTTCTTAATGGTACGTGAACAATACAGTTCAGTCTGTACTGACAGCTGCTTGTGATAGATGTGAAAGTATGTGGTAATGTGATGCTTGTCATATAAACTAAAGCTATCTTAGAGCAGTTGAGAATTTGCATCCGCTTTAGTAGAAGATATTTATGGTATTTTAGACAAGCATACCATGAAGGACAACAGCTTCTGGTTTTGTGGCAGGATTAACTATTGGAAAGCATGATCAGCTGTAGAAAGTCAAAATGCAGAAGATGTAGGCTCAGAAGGGAAATGTGTTATAAATATGAGCCATTTCCTTCCATAGCTTTGTATGGTCTGGATGTGTGTAAGACCAGGTGCATTGTGAATGGAAGAATCTGGGCAGCCATTTCTTTACTACCACGTGCCTGGGGGTTTGTACCACAGTGGGTAGGTTAATGAGGGCAAGGACTAAAGTTCTTCTGCCCACACGTGTTCATTTGAACCATACTTATGCACCACTTTCCTTTCCTCCCAGTGTCTATGTCTGTAAAGTCATGTAATACGATCTTTGCCCTGGAGAAAAGAATGACACTGTCAATTGCCTGAAATGCACTTTATCGAGATTGCTGTGATGCTCTTTGTGAGGATGCAGGGTGAGGACGCAGGGTAAGCATGCTTTTTCCTCAGCTTGAAGTCAGTTCAGCTGAGCATGCTTTTCCTCTCTTTGCTTGCTATAGAAACACCTTTCCTTTTGGTATTGCCCATCTGAGGACAAATCTATGGCTGTCCTCTTGGCTCACCAGTTCCAGTCAGTCAACAGCATTTTCTTTCTTCTTTGGGGAAACAAAGTTAGAAAGGGTACTCCAAAATCAACTACTTTCTTTGTATTTTTCCCTTCCCAGCTGTTGTGAACTAGCTGGGTTCCAAGCTGCGTGGAAGTCACTAGTAAGCAATTTGATTTCTGGGTGAGTTTTAGTGTCTTATTTTCTCTCCCTGAACACTTCTGTAGAAAGACAGAATTCTGCTGCACAATTATTGAGCTGCAGGGATCCTGGCTCTTTTGCAATTCCTAATACTATTGTGATATTAAGTGGCAAGTAGGTTCCAGATGCTGGGGGATTTGTTTCCCATTGACTGTTTTTTGGAGAATATGTGTGGTCAAAACACCAGTCAACAGAATTACTGTTCAGTATATGTGGTGATCAGCCACTTGCAGAGGCTGTAAGTCCTATTTAGTCCTATTTTTGGGGGACAAAGAAAGGCCTAAGCCAAAATAATATTTAAGTGCTTAAAATAGGAGTGTGCATGGACTTCAGTATTGTGGAAGATTCGACTGGCCCTCTGCAAAACAATGCTTGTTGCTCAGAAACCACTTAGAATATCTAAGGGTTGAGTTTACTCAGGGTCCTGATGTGCTGCTTCTATAACTTCAGCCTATCTCACTTAAAGTGCTGCATCAACTTCATACCTGGGTATTCACTGATAAAGATGTTTTGTAGATTTTAAAATGGAAAAGGCTAAAAAAGGAAATTGAAATATTTTTAACAGTGGATTATTTTCATGTTCTCTCAATTACACAGATACAATCCTGACATGTCTCTTATGTTCATAAATGACCTATCTATTTGAAGTCTTTGGGATTATGGAAAAGAAATATGATTGTATGATACTGTTAAACGCAATAAAACTGGCTAATGAAGTAAGTGGAAGATGTGATATATATTCTGATCCCAGCTTTCAGAAATAGCTCTGTCATCATCTACCATGCAAACTCAATGTCTGATGTCTCTTTTTTCTTGCTAGAAACAAGGTGGCTTGCTAAAGAAGGTTGCCACTCAGCAGTTTTGGATAATTTATTTCTCCCCTCAGTGTTGAGGATAAACCATTTAATTGTTATATGTGTGAGGCAAAAAGCAGAAAAGTTCAGAATACTGCCTATTGCTTTACATGATTGCTGACTGGGTTTAGTCTTGGATGATGATGTTTGACAGTAAAAGGAAGTGTCCTTACTAAGACTTAAAGAACACTCTGCTAAAATATCCATAACAGTATGGCATCTTTATGCCCTCCAGAAGTGCATTATGCAATGCAAATTAACAGTTCCTTTCTCTTTCTGCTCCAGGAGGAAGAATTACACATGCAAGCACAGGGTTTGTTTGCACAGAAGGGATATTGCAGTCCTGCACACACTGGGCTATGTTATGCTGCAATGAATGCTGGCAGACCTTTTGCTTCAGAGGACAGAGAGGTTTTTAGAGGCATTGGCAATTTCTTTCTGCAATTTCAGATCAGCTATTGAAGACGCCCTGTCTCCTGCAGAGGTCTGCTACATTGTGTTGTTGTTCCTAGGAAACCTGGCCCTACCAGAAGATCAAACTTTATGGAAAGAGATTCACCCTTAAAGAAGAAAGTACTGCTGTGCCTGAGGAGTATTATTGTCTGTGCATGTAACTAAGCACAAGTAATTTTTCAATGTGCAGCAGAGCGTGCTCTTCAACTGGAAAGGACAGAAAATGGTATGTGTGACACTAAGAGTTTAGTAACAAGATATCCAAAAGTGCTTTTGAACTATGAAATTCAGTTTACAAAAGGTGGGTATATGTCTTCAGTTATTGTCTGCACCATGACTGTAAACTTTCCAAAGCTGTTTTCTCCTGCCCACCAGCTGCTTTCCTTGGGTTTAGCTTTTCTTGGTATCTTAGTTCCTCACCTGGACTGTTCCAGGCATGGAGTAGTTCTGGGGCCCAGGTCATGGACTGTTTAATCTGCGTATTTCTTCCCATTTCTTTCCAGATCATTTGCAAATTACCTGCAAGTAGTTTTTTAATAAGATGAGAAAAAGTGACATGCCTTTTCTAGTAGTCTAACAAGAACATTTTAGCACATTTCCCTAGACTTTTGCATATTAGATGCTTAAAAAACCTGATCTTTCTTTCCACTGAACATTTTACTGATTAGTAAGAGTGTTTCTAGCATGTGTTTGCAGGGTGGTTTGATCTTTCAAAAAACATTTCAATAGATTGATCTGGTTAAATGGTTTGAAAACCAGATCAAAATGAGATTCCAGAGATTTCTCTCAGTTGTCTTGTTATGTCTACTAGCCATGGCTCTAATTAAATATACCTTTGGAAACTCAGCAGGAAAAAGAAAGGGAATTGGCTCCCTAAACAGGTATATCCTACTCACTCTGTATAACACACTGATGCTTTAATATTAATATCAATATTAACATTAATATTAATATTAATTTCTGACAGGTTGACTTCTAAGTTGCATCCTAAAACACTGCTTATAGCAACAAAGTTGCACAGGATCAGTTGTATCTAGATATCAAGGCCTAGTTCTGTTTTGGTGACTAAATCCTGAATTTTTGTTTCTTTATCAAATAACACATTGTTATTTAAAGAATTCATTATATGATTCAGTTCCATAGAGTAGGGCAAATGCGATAACAGTCTTAAAACCTTGTTAAGTGTGTAGCACTGACAGGCTGGAGTAGTTTTAGTAACTACAGTTTTCCAGATCCCTGCTCTTACTTTTTTTTTCAAGATAGAGCAAATATGTGCCAAGCTTATTAGACCCATACTTCCCACATGCATTCATTAGCCAAGATCCTTCCTGTTTGGAAGGGTGTTCCCAGTAAATGTAGTTTGGCTTGCAGTTACTGTGACCTGATTCAGAACAGGAAACTTCAGAACATTATCCCCTCCTCTGATGGCATTTGAACTGTTCTGGAACAGAGATGATCGTGAAGTAATCATGAATGACCTCTAATTCTTCACTTGTATGCCATGCAGTTTTAGAGCACTGAATTATTGCTGTGGTTTCTGTAAGTCCAATTTTTATTAAAAAGTTGAATAATCAATGCAAGACTCCATCTTAGATTTTCATTTTTAATTTTGAAGGAAAGCATGATTAGCCATGAGTTAATAGCTATAGACATCCCCCACATGATTCATAATATCAATACATGAGGCAAGGATGAAATAAACTCTCAACAACTGCACTTTTCTATAGCAGTTTGGAGTATAAGTCTTAAAAAAAAGAGTAAAAAAAAAGAAAAAAAGAAAAAGTTAAAGGCCCAGACCTCTACCAGAAAATATCACATGGAAAGGGCTTTTGGAAAGGAACTTTTGAGAGGGGCTGATAAGACCATGTGTGATTACATGGGTCAGGGAAATAAAATCCATGTGTATCAATACTGATAAGGTCACTGGCTCAGGACTAAGGCCAGTGATTCCACAGCCACACAAGTGGGTAGAACCAACTTCTAAATCCCCAAACCTGCAGCACATAGTTTCTAGACAGGTTGAATTTAACTTCCTAGTTGAAATCATGAAGAATAATAAATAATTAATTTGGAGAATTGTTAATCTTTGATTATTAATTAAGTTATGGTCCATTAGGAGAAATTCACCATGGATTTTTGAAGAGGAAATAATGCCGGATCAACCAGGTAGGTCACTACAAAGAAATGACTAGTTTGGTAGGTTGGGGAGAGCAGTGGATGTTGTTTATCTTGACCTCTGCAAGGCTTTCAAGGCTCTCTACCATAACATCCTTGCTGACAAATCGATGAAGTATGGGCTAGATAAATGGGCTGGGGAGTGAACTGAAAACCAGCTGAACTGCCAGGCACAAAGAGTTGTCATCACAGCACAATGCTAGCTGAAGGCCAATCATTAGAGGTGTATCCTAAGGGTTGATACTGGGTCCAATACTACTTAATGTCTTCATTACTTATCTGGACAATAGGACACAGTGCACACTCAGGAAATCTGTATGTGACCCAAAACGGAGAGGAGTGGCTGACACACAGATGGCTATGCCACTATTCAGACGGACTTTGACAGGCTGGAGAAATGGTCTGACAGCAATCTCATGCAATTCAACAAAAGGAAGCACCCAGTCCTGCCCATGGGCAGTAATAACCCCATGCTCCAGTACAGGCTCAGGACCAACCAGCTGAAAAGTAGTCAGTAGAGAAGGACCTGCAGGTCTTGGTGAGCACCATGTTGAACGTGAACCAGGAATGCATCCTTGCAGCAAAGGCAGGCAGCAGCATCCTGGGTTACATTAGGCAGTGTGTTGCCAGCAGGTCGGGGGGGATCCTTCCACTCTGCTCAGCACTTTTGAGACACATCTGGAGTGCTGGGTCCAGTGTTGGGCTTCCCAGTATAAGAGAGACAGGGCTGTACTAGACTGAGTCCAGTGAAAGTCCACAAAGGTGATGAAGGGACTGGAACACCTCTCCTATTGGGAAAGGCTGAGAGAGCTGTGACTTTCCATCCAGGAACAGAGGAGGCTCAGTGAGATCTTATCCATGTGTATAAATATTTGATGGGGGTAGTAAAGAAGATGGAACCAGGCCCTCCTCCATGGTGTCCTGTAGCAGGATAAGAGACACTGGGCAGAAAATGAAAAACATGAAATTCCATGTGAACCCAAGAAAACATTTTTTTACTGGGCAGGTGGTCAAACACTGGAACAGGTTGCTCAAGAGTTATGGAGTCTTGGAGAGATTCAAAACATTACTGCTTTAGTTGACCCTGCTCTGAATGGAGTGAGGCTCGACTACGTGATCTCCAGAAGTCCCTTCCGATCTCATCCATTCTCTGTTTCTGGGAAATGGATAATTGAAAAAGAAGAGCAAAAAGTGACAGTGAATGCATAGGGAATAATTGCAGAAGTAGCATCACTTACCATGACAGGAACATCTCACCCTGTTCTGCAACAAGCTTTCATATAATTTTCCTGCACCTGGGGAAGTACAATCCCATGCACAAATATATGCTGGGGGCCACTCAGCAGGAAAGCAGCTTGGTAGAAAAGGCCCTGGGGGTCCTGGTGGGCACCAAGTTGAACATGAGCCAGTGATGTGCCCTTGCTGCAAAGAAGGCTAATAGTATCCTGGGCTGCATTAGACAAAGTATTGCCAGGAGGCTGAGGAGGTGATCCTTCCCCTTTATTCAGTGCTGGTGAGGCCACACCTGGAGTGCTGTGTCTAGTTCTGGGCTTCTCAGTGCAAAAAAGACATGGACACACTGGAGAGATTTCAATAAAGGGTCACAAGGATGATGAAGGGACTGGAGCATCTCTCATATGAGGAAAGGCTGAGAGAGCTCAAACTGTTCAGCCTGGAGAAAAGAAGGCTCAGGGGGATCTTATCAATGTATATAAATGCCTGAAGGGAGAGTGGACGCAGCCAGGCTCTTTTCAGTGGTGCCCAGTGACAAGACCAGAGGCAATGGGCACAAACTGAAACACAGGAGGTTCTCTCTGAACATCAGGAAACACTTTTTTACTGTGAGGGTGACCAAGCACCGGCACAGGTTGCCCAGAAAGGTTGTGGAGTTTCCATCCCTGGAGATATTCCAAAGCCATCTAGACACAGTCTGGGGCAACTGCCTCTAGGTGGCCCTGCTTGATAGAGGGGTTGGACAACATGACCTCCAGAGGTCCGTTCCAACCTCAATCATTCTGTGATTCTGTGATTAAAGCTAACAAGGAATGTTAGAATGACAGCAGAGTATAAGCAAAATACTTGTAAGAAATTATCCTGAAGGGATTCAGTGAGGCCCTTTTGACACACACAAAAAAAATGAACTAGAGATGCTTAAAAGCATCCACAATTTACTGAAAGAGATGGATAGACAAGCTAGCTTTTCATAAACAGGAGTGGGTATGAGAGGTGCGAACAACAATTTCTTTCTTACCTTTCTAGAGTAACAACAGGGATATTATATATTCTCCTAAGACAACTGAATACTGATATTTGCTCAGTGCTGAGGATGCTTTTGATCTGATTTTATTCTGTTTCTTCTTGCTGCAGAATGTCTCGGGCTAAAAGGTCCTAGAGAATCAGCTGACTGAAACAGTATTTTATACTATCATTTGGCCATATACAGATTACCCAGAGAAGGTAACAGGGAAGAATTGTTTTGTAACACATTCTTAAGAACTTAAGAATCTGGAAGGAAAGAGCAGAAGAACTAGGCCAAATGAAAAGCCTTTTAATGCTCTTTATAGTCTTGGGGTAGATCCTGCAACACACAGGAAAATAGCCCATGACTGACAGTTCTCATGAGCAACCCAACTTCTCATCCTAGCAGGCTGGATGCTTCCAGTGCAGGGAACAGGGATCAGTTGTCACCTGAGCTATGTTAGCTGCTGATCTCAGTTCAGCACCAGCTGTGAGGAATTATATATTCTTGTTAAGGTTATTAAATCACATTTGTCAGGTGAGCAGGGGTCTGCACATGGACATGCAACAGTGCTATTCATAATGCAGTACCATTTTGGTAGTAAGGTGTCAAAAGCAGAGTAATTCATCTTGATAAGTTTTCAACATCATTTATCAAAACATTGCAGAAGCATGACACAACCAATGTGCTCAAATAGACACAGGTGCTTTAACCAGAAGAATACAAGCAGCTTTTCAGGCGCTGCAGATCCTGCCTGATTATTTTCATTGAGACTGCTTCAGTGTTTCAGAGTCAGAGATTTTCAAGAGTTCTGAAGATCATTTAGTTTGATTTCCAGTCTAGAACAGGACCTGAAATATTATGGGCCATGTATCAAAAGATTAACTGCTTTGCTGCTCTAAGGGCTAATTGAAAAATCTACATTGTACCAAAAGTCCAGATATGTTGTATCTCAGTCAACAGACATGGGATTTTTTTGTTTTATAGGAATATTTAGAGGTAATTAACATGACATTTGTTTTGCTAATTGCCCTGAAGGTAAATAAACTTATCTCATTTCCTCCTATAACTCACTCAATTTTGCTGCTTTCCTCACCAACAAGGAATGTAATAGAATAATCTTAAAAATAAGAGTAATTCTCTAGTTTCGGATGCTTTGATGGTACATCCCTAGTTTGTTGACAAAGGCAACAGACCTCAGTGGAGCAGTTGTGTGCATATACATAGCTCACTTTTGTATGTTTGTGTAGAGTTAGTAAGAACTCTGATGTGGAACTCAACCACCTTGATCGTTGCCATGTTTGTCATATTTGGAATAGAGCAAAGACATGACTAAGCAAAGGTTTGGACTTCAGCTCTGCTCTTCTATCAGATCATCTTCTGTGATGCTAAAAGGCATATATAAAGCATTCATACATAAAGCAATATAAATCTTTAATGGATTTTATATACACACAAATACACATATATATATGTTTGTACACAGAGTAATAAACACAGAATTTAAAGGGACACAACACATCCTTATTTCATTCTACCTTGGCCCTGTGTTGGTTTGTTTATTCTTTGGTTGCCTGGAGACTGCTAAGTTTGAATTAAATCTCTTTCCTTCCCCTGCAACCCTTACTTACTTGAGAAGGTGGCCAACAGGAATACCGGTTTTGTTATTTATGTTTCCAACTCAGAAGCTGTCCCAGTAAAAATAAAGTGTCTTGGCATGGGACAAGAAAACATTGCGTTCACAGACATGGGCAGTGCCACCCTTTCCCTCATTCCCACCAGGGGTCAATGAAATTCAAATAAATATCATGACTCATTCCTTGCTCAAAGTTTCTTCTTTCAGTAAATCATAGATTGATTTACTGAGTGACATTGTAAAGAAGGCTTGGAACATAGTGAAATACATATGCAGGTGCACAATGGGAGCTGATTTTAAGCAAAGCTGATTTACTAACATCTCACAATTTAATGGCTTCACATTTTTTTCCACGAAAGTGTGTGTTCCTATGTCAATATGTGTTTTTGACACTAGAAGGACTGTAGCCACTAAATTTTTATACATCCTCTGTGTACCCTTTTTGCTTTAAAATCAGGATTTATGAGCTGAAAATGAATTGCATACTTCATCTGTACCTTGTTTTTTATTTTAATTCAATCCCTACAATACCATCACAGCTTCCTTAGCTTCATCTAGGCTTCATGAACTTCATTTTCATGGATGCATTCAAATGCATAGGAGTAGAAGAAAGTTGTGTTTTGTGTTTCTATGAGTATCTTGCATTTCACCGGATAAGGAAAGTTGTAAAGACGAAGGTGTGAATACACTTTTTGTTACCTCTTTCATACATCAGATGGCTACTGAAGAATGTATCTTGTGCAGGAACATGGAGATAAAAAATATTTAAAAAGCTGAATTCAAAATAGTATTTGTGTCTGTGTGCTCAATAATCTACCACAAGCATCAGCCCCCCTGCTTTCAAGGCAGGCGTGGGAGGTGGGGGGGGGCTGTCTTCCAGCTACAATCTGTATTTGGTGTCTTCCTGCACCCAACTACATTACTGTCTTAGTTCATATCACAAGTGTGCTTTTAAGGAGACTCTCCAGATTATGTTCACTTAATGTGCTTCGGTTTGTATCATGGAGCAGTCTCAAGTGCATGAGCAGGACGCCTTTTTAATAAAATTAAGCTGAAAGGGCACCTGGTACATTCCAGATGTAGACAGGTATGCAGTGCATGCACTCAGATTTGAGCTAATCCAAACCATAAACCCCTGCAGCGTGCATAGTGTGGATGACAGCTCCTCAGCACCAGCTTTTTCACCTTACAGATCCACTGTTTATGAATGCAGACATAAACCAGCAGTCCAAAATGTAGCTCTGTGGTAGACTGGATATGCTTTGAACCTGAATGGAGGAGGAGGATTCTGATGTTCAACAACATTTGCCATTTCAAAACTTTCAAATGGCACCAGAGCCTGAGTGCTTTACACATGGGAAAACTGATATCCTGACACAACACACCTCTGGAAGTAGACCCCTGGTTTGTCTTCAGGCCCCTACTCTGCTGAATCACTCTGAATCAGGCAGAAATCAGCTTCAGAAACTTTGATGTCTTTTGAAAAAATGCAGCTGAAACCAATACATTTCAAAGGAAACTTAATTTTGCAGAAAACGTTACAGCTGGTTCTTCAAGGCTTCTGAAGGAATGGAAGATTTAGGGCTCAGGTCTGCGAGAATTTGAATACAGGAATCTTTCTATTCACAGATGTGACTTTGATACCTAAGGAAAGTTTCCTTTCCTTAATGAGTGTTTCAGTCTTCGTCTTTTTCACCACAGTGAGAAGTGGATTTAAGAAGGATTGGGATGTGGACAGGATGATTGCTTTTTGGTTTATGACCATTTTATAAACTTAAACGAAAATAAACAAGCAATCAATCAGCAATGTGGCTGGAAAGGCTGAAAAACAAAAAAGAAAGAATAACCAAAGATTAGCTCAGATGAAATCCTCTCCCGGTGCTACCTGGTGTTCTTTTCAAAGACCTCTCAAGGCTGAAAGAAATAGAGAAACGAGTGTAGAAACACTGAAAATTTGTATTATTGATGGTCAGGGCTCTAAGGGGCCTAGAGGGTTTTAACTGCCCTGACTGACCTGACCTGGGACCCCCAATCCAGGCCCTCTCTGCTAATAACCCAGGAGCTCCACTAAAGCTGAGGCCCAGACACTTAGTCTTGCCTAGGCTGTACTGTAGGCAGCTGGTCTGCTGGCTCTGACTCCTGGGTGGCCTTTGCACCTATGTTGCCTCCAGTCCTGTGTCCTGAACTGTACCCCGCCATTGCCTTGCTCAGGCTGAACTTGTGGAACTGTCTGCTGCCACCATCCCAGGGTCCTGTGTGGGGTCCCTCCTCGCTTAGTCCCTTTGTGGAGCCCTGTTCTCACTGCTCTCTTGCAGCTGACTATGCTAAAATCCATTTTCAGCCTCTCCCTCTCCTTGAAAAGTATCTCTCAAACCTCCCCTGTGTTCTTCACTGTCACACTGAAACCTGAATTGGTGAGATAAGGTCTAGATAAAGGATAGGATGGGCATCTGTAATTTGCAATGGAGTCAGTCAGAATTGCTGTGTAGAAAATAAAGAATACTTATATCCTTGAGTCATTGAAAATCATGACACTATGATAACATACTAGAGTTCTGAGGTATATGATGAAATCCGCATTAACAAAGCAGTAGGGAACTTTTAACAAGCTTATCCCTCGAGGGAAGGGTCGTGGATGTTTGGTGATACATCCTATTTCTGTGTGCTCTGTATTCCTTCTTTATGATGAGTGAGGTCTTGGCCTTGATTGTACCTCTGAACTCCTGAAGTTAGGTGAAGACCAGCTGTTCAAACAAAACAGAAATTATGTCAACTACTGGCACACAGAAGAAAATACAGTAAAGAATTCTGGGTATGTAGGTAGACTTTGAGATTTGACATATTTATAAAGAAAGAAAATGCGCAGGACATCCTAAAATCCTTCCTATTAAAAGGATCTTGGTAAGAAATTAAGTACAGTGATAGAAATGTTTGACTGGGTTTGTACTTTAAAATGAGGTTACCGTAACACTTGATTAATGCTGTTTGAGTCATACTGCAATTGCAGTACATATACAAACTGTTCTAAGATTTATTGTGCAGTAAAAAAGTCTCATTAGAGAGATGTGTGGATATTCAGTGCTGCTGAGTCTCCTTTTAGCTCCAGGCTAGTTTTAAAATCCTATTCTGTACATTTTTTGGAAAGCTGGAAATCCAAATACCTGCTTCTGACAGAACTTAGGACAATTAGATATTAATAGTCAATTTAACATCCTTCTTTAGTTTAAGTAGATGGCATTTTAATGCTTTTAAAATTAGAAGGAGGAAAAAAAGCACTTTTTAGATCCTGATTTTCAGTACCTATTGCTGTTCAACTTTGTTAGTGAACAAGTTTTTTTCTGTTCTTTTCTGAAATGTTTTAATGTATTTCAGTGCAAATTGATTATCAGATATTTTTTTACTGCAAAGATCCTGGATATATTTTCCTCCATCTTTTGGGGAATTAAAGGGAGATATTCTGTGTCAATATGGATTCTGGTTTGAATGTTTTAATCTAAACTTTGCCACAGAGGTAAGGCCAAATTCAGATCACTTGCTAAACAAATTAATTGGAATTGATTATTTGTAGTAATATTGGTTTCTCCATGACTCATCTCTTATAGGCATATGCCGTTTTCTACATCTTTTGAAGCAGATCTTGCTGGCGATTTATAGACTTTACACATTATGGTGGATGTCATGTCACCTACTTATCCCTACACCTCCTATGACAAGCCTTCTCCAGTGTCAGATGAGCCCTCATCTTCAAGGAAGTTGGATGAGCTACAACCCTTGTGGACCAATTTGTAACACAGGCTTGCGATCACCATTTGCTATAAAGCAATCACTCAAATTTAAGTCAGGGGGCTTGCAGCTTCGTATAACTTCCTGTATTTTACCGTCTGCTGAGACCAGACAGCGTCAGCTACACAAGACAGTGAGCCACACAAAACTATTTCATGACAAAGCTGACATTTTGAGTCAAGGTCCTCATATTAGGTAGTTTTGAAGTCCCCTAATAACTGTCAAAATAGTTTGTTATTGAGGAAAAAAAATGTAAATATTTAGTTAACTTGCAAAGAAGGCATGTTACATCTGATCAGACTATAGGGCAAAAACCCTGTTAGAGCTGGTTTAAGAAAAACAACCCCCCAAAAAGTTGAAATAATTTCTAAAAGAAAAATGATTTTTTAGGAGCACGTTGTTGTTCTGATCACCTGTGAGAAAAAAGGATTGTGCAAGCATGTGTCTTTTTCCTCTGCCTGAACAAACTTGCTGATTTTAACTAAATTTGTTAGATAAGTGTTGTTCACAAAGACAGTTCAAGTCGTAAAAGTTTCTGGAAAACAAGAAGCTAGGTAGAGAACAGTAAAAGGTGAAATATGCTATGGACTATGGATACTGGAGTGTTCACCTATCTTCTAATATGGGAAAAATTTTGCCTGGACTTCACACATTCTTGGCTACCAGCCACCAGACTTGCATTATTAGGGAAACTAGGTTCTACTTGCTCTTCTTTTATGGATTTACTTGATGGTGGTTCATAGGATTTGCTTTATCTACAGGTAGATCTAATTTCTAAAGAAAATGCCTAAATGCTCACAACACTGTCCTAAGTTTGATCAAGAAAGGAAATGTTTCCTTGGATATTTTAGATCTGTGATAGAAGATATTTTCCATGATGACTCCTCCCTCCTCTTTTCCACCTTTTTTCTTATACTGTGTCTATTAGAGTAGAAAAAGAGGTTTGTAAAGAGATATAATTTGGTGAAGTGCAGGAGTCAGGGAAGTTTAACTGAGAGGTATTGAGTGGGGGAAGAAAATCACACAAGGCTAATCTCCACCTTTTCAAGGAAAATCATTTCTCCAAGTTCACTGCCATCCCTTGTTCTCTCAAACTTTGGAACCATATATGCGGCTTTCTCCAAGATCTTGCTCTGAAGTCTCCAAGGTTAATATGAACCAACTGTGCTATATCTATGTGACAGATGGTGCCCAGTGCTGTCAACAGTAGCGAGTAGTTTATGCTAGCCTCATATCAGGGCCTTGTTGTGAAATATTAACCTCTTCAGACCTGATGGTCGCTGACAAGCAGGCATCCTCTTGAAATCAGAGCAGAAGGTGAGGTGTGTGTGCCGGAGCTGGCTGCAATATCCTCCCCACCACTTTGTTGATATTTACAACTGAATTGAACACATAACTAAAGCAGAAGATCACATTGTTTATTCTTGGAACCAGTATTTCAGTTTATTGAAGAACAGTCAGACAAGATGCATTTCTTATTCTCTGTATTAGCTTTACTTAAGCATCACAGCCAACTGTAAAGTGGTTGTAAAAACAAAAAGTCCCTAACCAGTGAGCCTAAGGATGACAGTGTGTAGAGTCTCTGGTGTGCTCATCTGCTGCCAGGAGCACTTTCCTCTAGGCTTTTTTATGTACTCCCTCTGCTTTTGTCTGTAGAGTTAATACACATGAAATGTTTCCTGGAAATAACAATACACTGTAAAGCTTTTGTATTTATAGCATTTTTTTTTCCCTTGGCAATAGGTTTAGGGACTTTTCTGCTTTGAAATGCTAAATGAAACACTTTTCTTTAAATTATATCCATCTAAATCCTGAAGTAATTTACTTTTTTTCTAAGTAAGAAGTACGATTAATTAAGAGAAAAAAAAAGTAAAATTACTTAACAGAAAAAAAAATCTACTTTTTTCCTGTACATCTTTCCCTGTACCACACACACCACACTCCCTCATTTACCACAAAAACTTTCATTTTGCTATTTGTATGGGTCATCTTCAAACATTTTTTCCAACATGTGCTTAGACTTACATGAGAAAATATTTAAATACTAATATGTCAAGAGAAATCAACAGTGTCCTAGTTAGTTATTTTTATCATAGTATTAGCAGAACTCTAGAACAAATGACCATAAAATATGTTTGTATATAAAATGTGCTACCTTTCACCTTTGCACTCCCCAACCCTATTTTAAAATGAGCTTAATTTCATGCTTTTGAAAGCTAGACTATTCAGAAATGCTAGACAGTACTGGGACTGATTTTTAGATCTGGTGTTTACTATATAAAAGCAAGACTGCACACTACACAACAGCATTCTACATGTCTTTTCTATATCTTTGGAAAAGTGGATTTGTACATCAATATTGAAACACTTCAATAATTGAATTTCTTAAATTATAAGAATATTTTAAGTACTTCTTAAAAAGGAAGAGAACTTACTATTGTATCATTGGCTGTTTAAACAAAAATGAACAGTGGATTCCCAATTAAGAATCGTGAATTTTAGAGAACTTCCTTCCTACAGTAAAGGTCACCCATCTGAGACATTGTCCTGGGTTCAGCTGGGATAGAGTTAATTTTCACAATAACCTGAGAGGGGTCACAGCCTGGACAGCTGACCCAAACTAGCCAAGGAGCTATTCCATACCAGGTGCCATCATGCTCAGTATATGAATGGGGAGTGGGCTGGGGGGGGTTCTCTCAGCTTTTGGTGGGGGAAGTGGTAGAGCATCAGTTTCTTCGTGGTGAGCAGTTGCACTGTGCATCATTCATTTTGTATATTCTTTTACTAGTACTGTTGTTGTTGTTGTAACTTCTCTTTTTGTGTTGTCCCAGTAAATTGTCTTTATCTCAGCCTTTGAGGTTCTGGGTTTTTTTTTCCTTTTCTCCTTTCTGATTCTCCTCCCCATCCCACCGGAGGGGGGTGGGAGGAGTAAGCAAGTGGCTGCGTGGTCCCTTGTTACCAGCTGAGCTGAAACCACGACATATGTATAAACATTTTTAATAGAGCTTCCTGTGTATCACAATATTGTCCAATAAAAATGTGGCAGTGCTAGGTCAGGTGGAATAATTGAAAATGACTGGATATTCTGCAGACTTTGTGACAAATATTGAAAGTCCCTTGCCATCCTAAGTCCTTAATACCAAAAAGGCACCAAATATTTTTAGTGGTGACAGGTCCCTTGGTTTCCAAATCTCAGGAATAAGCTGCACTACAAAGTGGCCTTCACAATAGTCATTGCAATAAACCAAGGCTTTGGGAATTTTCTCACACCATTACAGTTCTCAGTGGCCTTGCCCGGTAATGACCAGTGCTAGTGTATAATATGAGACTCATGTGTTAGCATTTTCAGAGGAATTTCCCAGCCTGCCTTTCTGGTATTCACCATAGTACTGTGGAGTGGGGCATTGAGGGGGAGGGGGCAGGGGAAAGAGCATTCTACAATTTCCTTTCAGCACATTTACAGCTATTTTTTCAAGCCCAGCATGTGTGTTTTGGAGGCAAGAGAAGGCCAGGGCACTCGGATTGTTGTCTTAAATGAAATTTCAATCAGTCTAAAGACTGGCTCTCTAGACAGCTGTTAACTTGCAGGTGTGCCATACTAAAATGTGCAACGTGGTTAAACAAATGAAAGCCAGGCTATGAATGTAAAGTCTTGAAATGTTTCTTAATATGAGAAGGACAAAAAAAAGATATTTATGCAAATATATTTTGATGTACATACATAAAATTAGAAGAGAAATGATGAGGCTTTTGGCCAAAGCAGTTTCAAATCTGAAATGCCTTCTGTACTTAAATAAACATGTATTGGGAGACATTATTTAAGCAGCAGAATCTGACACTCACAGAAACTTTACCTATAAAATCCCTGTAAAGTACCATGTTTGCCAGTACCCATTCATAATATCCCACTGGTAGAACATTAATTGATAATTGATTTCATCTTCTGGCTTTGTTTGTTTGCTAGCTCTAAATTTTAATTATTCTGAAATTATGTTCATTTCTGAAAGCACAATGAGAATTCTTGAATCTGTTTAGCATTGCGTAGTAAGTGGGCCTGTGTGCCTGACATTGAGTACAAACTCAATCTCAGAATACCTAAGTGCTTTCAAAAGAACAGAGATCCATTAAGAGTACAGAAGCTTTTACTTATTAGGAGTATATTTCCCAGCCTAGGACAACATTACTAATCCCAGAGCTGGAGCTCAGTCCTGAGATCTCCTGTAGCAATATGAAACACAGGTGGCCTGCTGCTGAAGATAAGAACAGTTTTGCTGAGGTAATACTCATTACAGGACATCTTTCTCTTGGTTTTGTTTGCCATCTGGTTACAAATGGTTGTATTTTCTCAATGCATGTGTTATTTCAAATATTTGCCAGAAGAATTCTGATGCTTAGCTTATTGCCATATGTTGTTTCTGTCTGCTATCTGATTAAAAGTCATAAACCAAGCAGTTTGGTTCAGTTTCCATATTAGATGGGATGTCCATAACCAGCACAAGACTTACAGGAATTTGAGAAGAATTTCTTAAAAACTTAACTTAAACATTGCTGAGAGTAAGCACATTCCACATGGTGATGAGACTAGGGATACTGCTTTTTGTCTGGGGGAGTGTATGTGATGCCTACTATCCTGACAAAATCACAGTAAAATGCAGATTACCTCCATTTTTCGGATGAAACTGAGATAAATTCAGTGAACTGTACAATTTCATGCAGGAGGTACACAGCAGAGCCAAGAACTGAACCAGAAACTGAGTTTCAGACAAGTGCCTTAGTCACAAGCACATCCATAATCAGAACAGTCTGCTGGCCATCAAAAATGAACCAGAGAAGGAACTGAATGCAGAAGGAAATACTGAGGCTCATTTTTTACAGTAAATTCAGATGCCTTTAGTCTGTAATAGATAAAACAGTATAACCTAGCTTATCAGAGGAATGAAATGGTTATGTCAAAATGAACTGATTTTAACCTGCTGTGTAGCAAGTGGATGTTTTGGTACACCCTTGCCAGTTCTCACATATTTTGGATGGAAAGTGAGGTCAATACAAGGTGTTCTTACATATAATTTTGTTTTTTACTGCACATCAGCCAACTGACACAGTGGATTTCCTCCCCTACACTATGGTTGACTGGTCTTTTCCCGCAATCAGGAAAAACATTACTTTCCCCTCAGACTTTTAAGTAAGCATACATGAGGTTCATATTTACTTTACTAGCTACACAAATTTGGAACTAAACCCAGTATTCTCAGTCTATGTGATAGCTGATAGCAAAGCTTTTGTGATGGTCTCTTTGTCTTTCCTCCCCAGACAGAAGTTTGGAAGGGCATATTATCCACCCAGGAAATAAATTTGTCAAAGCCAGCACTAAAACCTAGATTTATAATTGGCAAGTAGCAGCTGGACATATCATTTTAAAGTAGTTTATAATCCCTTGATAATATTCAGCAAAAGTTTAGCCAAATGGAAATTTTTTATTTGGTTCAAACCCTGAACCGATGAAACACCTTTTCCGGAACAACTTCTGTGAGTAAGAGACTCTCTGACCTTTTCTTGGGATTCAAGTAATTTACATTTAGACCCGTACTCTGTGGCCAGACTGTGGCTTCAAACCATCGCACACGTCAAAGAGTCGAAGAGTCCAACATGGAGAAACTTCGCAATAAGATCTCCTGGAGGTGAAAGACTGAGTCTCCCTTCTGCATGCCATCCTTAATCACTGACAGCTGTGTAGTGGGGATGTGCAGCCTCCTTTCTGGCATGCTAAATCCTCAGGCTGGGGGCAGTGTTGACCGATGGTTGGAGCCAGCATGGCCAAGGTCACACTGTGGCTCTACCTGTTGCTGGCTTTGTGACCCTGAGAAAGTGCTTCCCTTCTGCTTAACTTTCCTTTTCTTCATGTAGTGCTTATGTTTTCGGCTTTTGTTGTGAGATTTATGGGATCACCCTTTGGACCAATCCTAAATAATAGGTCTTGAGTCCTTTTTTTTTCTTTTAAACAGGAAATAATGGCCATCAATATCAGGATTCCCTTTTTACAGATCACATGGCAGAAACCCGGAGTTTATATTTACTTCTTGAAAGCACACCAGTGGTTGCCTGCTGAGGCAGAAACTTAATACAGATCCCCATGACCCAATCAAGTTCCTTAGAGAAAATCTTTGAAAAAGAAATATTGCTGGGATTTGTCTCTTATCTGTTCATCTTCTCTCATCTGACTCCTGTGACATGTTTGTTTCCCAATCAGTTTGTCCTTTTCAATTCAATCTCAACAACACTTTAGAGGTTTATTAGGGGACAAGTGGCAGGGTTTCTTATTTCACCGGTCTGCTTGTCCTACAGCTTTGAGGTACAATTCTTCCTGTATGTGACAGCAGGAATGAAGCGTGGATGGATCTATGCAGAGCAGAGACTTAAAAGTTGACCATAATGCATTTCAGTTTTAACATTTGAAACATTTTTTCCTTTTTTCAAATTTATAATGTAAAAGAATCCGAACTGTGTAAAGATTGGAAACAGATAAAAGGTTAGGGTTAAAAAATAATATTCACACTATGTGAGGAAGCACGTGGAATATAAGAGGAGAAGACTGAGGCATTGTTCTGGTCTGTCCTAGAAATGAGATCCACTGCTGAAAGAGGGCATCAGCCACTACTTTCTACCTAGTTGTATCTAAACAAGCACTGTAAGTAAATAGACACAAGTTCAAATATGCAAGACAAAAGGAGTAGGTAAAAAGTTTCACTTTTCTTACACAGTTATAACAAATCAGTAAAAATAAAGAGACCTGGGAAACAAAGATAGAATGCAATCTTCCAAAATCAGGATAAAGGAGTTCTGATGCAGAAGCAATGACTTAGGAAGCAGAATATTGAAAAGTCTGCCGGTGTTTGATATCCTGTGCATCGAGGAGCTGTTAACTTGAGATGTTTTTCCACTGGGTTTTACTTCAAGAACTACATGGCCTCATCTGGAAACAAACAAACATTTCTCATGGTATTTAGCGTAACTGCCCATGAAGAACTTCTTCTTAGAGCAATTTTGGTTTCTTAATGTGTTTCTAGAAAATGCTGGTCAGCTGTTTTGAAAATTTTAGTTAGCTAGATTACTGATCCTCACCCATTTTTTCAAGACAGTGGAAAAGTGGTTCACACTTTTTATTTCCCCACAGTAAATCTAGTGTCATTTTTAAATGGCAGATCCCATGCCCTCTGCTTCTCAGTTCTGTTGTTTTGTCCATATATTTGCATCAAAGTGTTCTAAGTCATTCCAGCAGTACAAAGTTCTATCATTTTCTAAGTGTTTTCTTCTTATTAAAAATTGTCAGGTACTTCATGACAGGTGCTTTAGACAACAGTGTATTCTTACAAGGACTTTAAAAATATTTCTTGAAGGTGGAAATGGTGGTTTGTTTTTCCAGATTGTGAGGGATTTAGATGCCTAAGGTTTGTTTACTTCATTTTCTCATTGTACATCTGTTCCTGAAGTGCAGGAAAATTAGGGTGAAAGGTAAACTGTTCTCCTGGACTTCAGTTCCTGAACCACAGTATGTTTTCTTGTCACCAGCTGATATTAAAACAGTTGTCAGTATTCAAAAAAAGTGCCAGCGTAGTATTTCTTTCCTATTCATCTTTCAGTATCAATAAGAAAAACAGAGTTGTAGAGTGCATTGGCATTACACTTGGACTCAAGATTAGTTAGTCTGAGCCAGCATGGATTTGGAGTGTGAAGCCAGTTAACTCACTTCATGCTGCTTCTGTTCTACCTCCCACTGCATATCTGTCTTATGTCTTTGAATTATAAACTCCCTGAGACATCGGTAGTTTCTTACTAGCTATCTGGAGCCTAGTACAATGTGCCCACATTTCAACTAGAGCTCTCCTATCTTTATAGTGGTTCAAATAATAAGCCATAATAGTTTTTGTTTGCTATTCCACAGGAGCACAATTGTGATTGATTGTACAATTATTTTGGTTACATCCACAAATCTTTAGGAAACTATCTATCTCATCTGCCTGAACCTAGACATTTATCTGTCTCTCCTTAGAGACACTCTTTCCATTCATTCCTCTCTGGTGAACCTATAATATCTTTGCACAGAGGATCCTGTTTCTGCCCTTCAGAGTTTGCATGACACTTGAAATAAAGATTTTTGTCATAAGCCCTGCAGCTTTCTCTGCTTTCAGCTGCCCTTCTTAATGTCAGGTGTTTGCTTGGTGAGTACCAGCCAAGAAAGTAGTGAAGATGTATTGGCCCTGTGGTTTGATCACGGGCCCTCCAATTTCAGCTTCACCTCAGCTCCTTTCAAACTGCTTTGCAAAATAATGTTGGAAATTGGAAACAGGGATAAAGGATGGTGCTCCATATTTGCCCTCTGCAATTGTGTACCATTTCCTGGTACTAATCTTCCACCTGATGGTAATCTCTAGTGTGAACTTGTGCAAATTTAATGATCCACGTAGAAGGGTTAGTTCATTCTGTGTAATGTACACAATCCTGCAAGGTGTGCATTTTGTTTTGTTGGTGGTCTTTTACTGATGTTTTTGAAGTTGTTAAAAAATGTTCAGGATCACCTAGAATGAATAATAGGAAGTATTTAGGGCACTTCGGTGGGGAACATCAGCTTGGGTTGCTGAAGAGAGGTCTATAAACTAATTAGCTCAGGCAATTAATAAGAGCAAAACAAGTTTGGTGCAGACAATGCTATCTTGTTTCCTAGTAGATGAGCCTACCAAAAGACTGTAGACTTTTCCTCAGCCCTTTGGGTTCAAAATATTATGTCTGAAATACATGATATGTTTACAGATGCAGAAAAATACTAATAATATGACCTAGGGAGATTTGAGTTTGAGAGTCTTGTCTTTGCTTCTTCGTGGAGAATTACATGGGCAACTTGATGTAATACTAGAAGCTTTGAGTCACTGAAGGGTACAGAAGTTTTTTAACCTTTACTGTTCTTACATTTCCGTTACATTCCAGCTCCAAGAGATCTTTTTTTCGAACATGATGCAAAAGGGAGTGATCTCAAATATTTTCATGCAATGGGAAAATCATTTCCTACTCTTATCCAGGCAGGATGTAGATTTCTCACAGGTACCTTCATTGCATATATTAATAACAAGATAGAAAAACAGCAGCAAAGGTTGTGTTTATCAGATTTCCTCCACCTGTGCTGAACAGCCACACTCTATAATACTGAATAAACCAGGAAGGAGATTGCTGGGAAGGTGGTGTAATCTTATATACACATAAGTATATATACATATAATATACGCATAACTCACTATGGGGCGAGTTAAGATATTGGACTTCAAATCACTTTACAACCTAGGGGGAAAATAAACTTTCTCTTCTAAGTTGGCAATTGCATGAAATGTAGCTTTTTTTATGCAGGGTTCCCACCCCCCCCCAAAAGATTTCTTCTCTGTTTCCTTTTCATAAATCATAGGTGAAACTTTTAAATCCAAGTTAGTTTGAAGCCACTGAACTTTTGTAAGATTTGCTCTAGCAGCTTATTTGCACTGAACACAGAAGTCTCAGGCAAGAATGACTGCAGACTAGAATGTACCATAGGTCTACGCCAGAAGCGTTGAACTCGGGTACAAGTGAATCATTTCCAAGTAATCTGGCCCACACAATGGAATATTTCCTGTCTGGATGACTTACATGCTGCCTGGGTGGGCTTGTGAATGGTGAGAAAGAAAACAAAGATTAAAAAATCACTGCTGCTCTTACTTAAACCAGGGAGGCAACCCAGTGAGGATGTCTGAAATGCTAAGGACTGCTCTAAATATTTCAGGTTTGGCCTGCCATGGGCTGATCAAAGTGTATGTGAGAGGCAGCAGTGCGTTCATTATCACCTGTTTTGTACCAGATATATCATAGCAATCATTTTGTCTTGTCCTGTCAGTCTCTACATGGTAGAGTGAAAAGAAAGAAAAAAGTATACTCTTCCAAGGTTTTACTGTCAAAGCGTGTCATTTGAATGTCTGCAGCCACTAGGTGGACATCATGGAGGGGAACCAAGAACTTGTGGCAGCTTAAAATCTTCACATTTCTGGACCTGATGAGAGTTAGAAAGAAGTTTCCCTGGACTTGATTCTCCAGGTGCCAACCCCTGTTGGGTGGGTGATGTTGGGCCTCAACTAGCCACTGTGTTCAGCAGGGCAACCTCTTGCTGTACAGCATGTTCAAACTGCTCTGTCAAACAGCCTGGAACCTTCCATGTGGGAAGAACCATCTAAGAAGTGATTTAGCCCATCAAATGGATTTCTGGAGGTATGGCTGCAAGAGAAAAAGCTTTATTTTGCATAAAGGGCAATGTGTCTTCTTTAGTGCTAAAAGTGAATTACTTTCCATGACTCACTTTCAAAGTGGTTGCTCTGGTGAAAAGCTGAAGTTTCTCAGCAAACTGTTGCCACCAAAGCAAGACTAGTTTATTCCTAACACTGTGCAAACTAATGATGCGCAACTGTCGTACCCTGCAACATACATATAAGCACTCAGAAACCTGTATGTCTCATTCAGACAGCCATTCTATCACCTTCCTGTGATAACTGTCTTCTCCTTCCCAAAAGAACCAGCTATGTTTTGCATCATCTTCCCACAGTGGGGACCAGTCTCTTAAGTTGGTCATCACTGAGAGAACAGGAACACGCAGTGGAGAGTTCCACTGCACCATTGTTTCCAAGAGAATAGGTTGATGTCAATTTGTTTTATTTCTATGAACCAAGCATACAGTTGAGCTCATGATGTCCTTGAGGAATCAGGCCCGTGGGCCCTGAGGCTCCAAGCCATAATGTTATCCTTCTCCATTTATTATTTTTGAGCTGAAATTTAATGTAATTGAATAGTTTTCTCCAAGATTAACAGAAATCAAACCCTCACGTAACTCCATTAAATTCACTGGAGTTACACCAAGCATGACTTTGGCCCGTTTTACGTTTTCTCTGAAGATGTGAATGATCTCTAACACAACTTCACTGATTTAATATTTTGGACAACAGATTGATGCAAGTAATTCTACAAAACCTCAGAAGCCACCCTCAAAAACTTCCATGACCACTTTTTTTCAAAACCACATAAATGTCTTGCAGTTGTGCAGAATGAAACATCAGGCCACAGAACTTATGTAGCAAATTCATAAATATCTGGTTTTAAGGCATCGCCTAACACTGAATTTTCTGGCAATAGCTTTCCTCTGTAATAAGAAGGCTGTTGTTTCTAGGTCTTACTATTGTGACTTTGAATGTTATCTATCAGGTCCTCTGTCTAAATCATTCTCCTTCTGTACAGTTTTGGTAATGAATGTGACCTACACTGTGAATAGGACCTTGTTTAGTCTGATTTCCCAGAAGCAACAGGCTGCAGTTAAAACGTAAAATGCTGTGCTACCACATAAATTCCATTTTCTGGGGATAGAAATTGTCAATACTTTTGTTCTAATGCGTTAATCAGGTTTTCTGAGTCCAAACAGATGTCCAGTTGTTTTCTTAAAGCTATGTCAAAATGCTTGAATTCAGCTTTCATTGACAGTGAGCTCATCATCAGGTTTTTATTCTGATATGTGGATATAAATAATAAGGTGCTCGTGTTTATTGTAAATATTTAATTATTACCTAAGCTAAAATTACTTGTATTTCATTTGGAAATTTCAAAATTAACCAGGACAGTACACAGTCCTTGATTTGCTGAGCAGGTTGTGCTCAGGTTAGGTCTCTCAACATTGATTCTGAGCTGAAGTTGGAAGGACAATTGCTCACCAAAATCTTCAGAACTTTCTTTTAGTAATGCCTGTTTCATTATAAATCCCTTCAAATATGGAAGTAAGATATTTAATACAAATGCATGTAGTATTCTCTACTTTTGAGTCTAATAACTGCAATTTATCAAATTATCTGACAATTTGGCCAATTCAGTCTTTTTAATTGTAGAATTAATCCAGTGAAATTATTCTTTCAAAATTTAATTGTTGAATGTCTATAAAAGCCCTTATACAGCCAGGAATACCTTGCTTTGTATATTTTTCTAACAAGACAAGTATTTAAAGAATGGAAAGCTGAATTGGTTGCAGTACATAGAAGAAATTTTATCACTGGCTGTAAATGTATTTAGATATCTAATTCACAAGAATGTCTGGGCTCCAGTCCTGATGAGTTTCTGGCTTAATCTATATAATGTCAATGTAGCTTTTCTCTGCTCTTTTTTACTGACCTATCTTGATTTCAAGCTGTTTATTGCCTGAGATTATGCCTTGTTTTGAGAATGAACAACACCTAGCTTAAATGGGTTTCTAATTATTTCTAAGTAAAAAAAATAGTATATTTATAGAATGATAACTTACCAAAAGGTACTCATTAGAACTTGAACAATATGTTAGAGAACAAGAACAAATATGTTAGAGAAGATCTTTAGACTGAATTGTCTTACACTGAAGGTCTTTGGCAGAAGGAAATTTTATATCTTAGGAATTAGAGTGATAAGCGTGATAAAAGAATATGAAAAATGAAACATTTTATTTGTTTTAGGGCAAGTTTTAATAGAAGCAGATAGAATCTGGGAAATACATGCTTTAAAACCAAAGAGAACTCCATAGTAAAATGATTTGAAAAATTACATAAATTATTTAGAAAACCACCAGAGGAATTAAATTTTTTTTTATATAAAGAAGAACTATTTATCCATGGAGCTGACTGAAAATTCACTGTGCTTGACTCCCTGAAAAGTTAATCCCTTCTTCTTGATATAGCAATGAAAATTATGGCAAATAGCTGTATACAAAGAAAAGTATATTCTGTCATGAAGGAAAAAAATACCAGGGGATCTTGATTTTCAGACAGAGCTACAATTTGGACAAAAAAAAAAAAAAAAGTAGTAGCCCTATGTCTCCCTTCCTCTTTTACTTTGAAGACTCATTGAATAAGATGTACTTTAAAATGGCATCAGGTTGTTCCAACAGCACTACAGCTCTGCTGTAAGAATAAATGGTTACACTGTTCAATAATTTACTTTTCCAGTATGGACCAATGGTCAGAAGTTTTTACTTTACATCAGATCTGGGTGGTTTTTGTCCTTACGAGGCATTTTGTATGAATAGAAATTCTAATAAGTTTCTCCTTGTTTCCAGAGGAAAATATGATTTTTTACCTACAATTAGAGCTGGCTGGCCAGTAATAGTTCATTAAATCACAGTTTAGTTATGCAAGGATCATTTCCTTTTTGAAGGAACGTCCTTAATTTAGAAACCTCATTCAATATATGTCCCAGAAACTTCTCTCTAAAGGGGAAATCTTTTCTTCTTAATGTTCATGTATTTGAAACTACTCTTGCATACTTATCTTTGTTCCTGTAATGAAAGAGGAATTCATTCATCACTCATTCAGTCTTCCAGTATCTGTGGTGAGTCACAGTAAAAAGTATTAGAGAGGATATTTATGAGAAAACATTAGTATTGGGAATATTTGGGATATTGGCCATGAATTCAGGATGAATTACAATAAATAAAATATATGTCAGATCTCATTCAGTCACTGAAGGAACTTCATTAAAAAAGGTGAATGACTAAGGAACCCTGATGTGCTTCTGCAAAATAGGGGGTGGGAAACAGTAGCCTTATCTCACAGATAAAATAAATGAGAATTTATATTCTCAGGTGAAATTTGCCCTATATGGTCTCCTCAGTACTAAAAGTAATTTTAATTTAATTTTACAGAATTGTTTACATGACATATGTCATTATATAACCACATCACAGTATAATCACCATCATACACTTTAAAATTTTTCTTTTTGTGGTTCAAAAGTACCATTAAGGATGGTTTGGGTTTTTGGTTGTTCTTTTTGCCTGAATAACTCCCCTCACCTGCACCAAAAAACTCACAGATTTGAAGCAGCAAACTAATTTGAGCCAATATTCTGATGAGCTGGTACTATCCTGTGTTTAAGTTACCTAATATTATACTCTTTTTTTTTTTTTTTTTAAAAACCTTTCCCTAAGGTATCTTTTAACATCCACTACGTGATAACATTCACATTGAACAATGTGCGTTTATCTACATACCTTTACTTAGTCTTATGAAATTTTGTTTAAGTTTTGCTGAATTTTAGCAAAAATGTCTCTCACTCTCTTCCTTAGAAGAACACTGTTAACAAACCATAGTAATTTGGACACTGACATGTCAACCTCATCCAAAACCCATTGTAACAGTCTTTATATTGTGCATAGATTATAATATAAAGGGCTTTTTTTAAGCGGTTCATTTTTACCAGCTATCATTCTGCCTCATTCACCATAAGAAACATAGCCCAAGACATATATTCAGAAATATAATTGTATAGAAAGAGTAAAACCAGGTTTTTCAAGCTTTAGCGTGCCTGACTTCTAAATTCAGTGCTACTGTTTAGATGTATCCATATTAGTAGTAGTAGTAGCATTCCAAATAGTATATTAGGATTGCAAATCAAAGATTCAGAATTCAGTAATCAATAAAATGAAGATTAATTGCATAAGCCTATTTCACCTTTCCTTCCTCTTCATTTTTGCGTTCCAATCTCCTCTCTCTTTTCTCAGTATCCTTCCAGCAAAATAAATTCAGGTATCTCTTTGGCCCCTCCACTTTCTACTCCTTCTTTTGCTAAGTTGACTAGGAACCAACGAGGAAGCATCTGTAGCAGAGGACACTCCTGCTCATGCTCTCAGTTTGTGTATCTCTGGTGTTACAGCGTCTCACACAGCTGGGGGACAATTCCAATATATTCCGCAAAAGAACACTTAGAAAATGTATCAAACAAATTAGCAAGTTTTTCCAAACTTACCTGAGAACAGATATTTCCTAGGTTTAAAATGTACCAACACTTGGGACTGACTATGATAACAAGAGCGAGCATATACACTGGTGTCATGACCAGTCCCAAGAGCTTCCTCCAAATAGTGAAAGGATTGAAGTTTTTGCGTAATTTGAAAATTGAAGGTGGTGAAAGGACTGTTATCAAAAGAAGTGTTGGACTATTAATTGTAAGATGCTAGTCTCAAAAGTAATGTCCATGTCCATTCAATTAAGGTCTTTTTTTCTAGACCCAGGCTACTTCTGCTCAGTTTTAGCTAAAGGAAGGTGAGGATTATTTAAATATTTGTAATAAAGCCAGTCAGCCAAAAAACTATCATTTTGGTTGGTGTTTATTAGCCATAACTTATTAATTATGCATATGACTTTCCCATTCTTTCACTATAGGCACACATACAAGTCTTTCTCTATAGAGGTATATATTTGGGGTAATATGAGGCATTGCAGTTTTCTCCATTAAATTTTTTTTAGCAAATAGACTTATTTTTAGGAAATAGGCAGAACAGAACTGCCTCCTCAGTCTTTCCTGTTTTGCTGGAAGGATGGAATACACTGTCTTGTCTTCAGGTCTGCAGTGCATCCTTTGAGGGCTACAGCTTCAGATACACCCTTCCAGCTGCATTCTTTATTCAGCAAAGATTTCTATCTGATGCCTGAATTTCTGTGGCCTGAGACATATGCTGGCCTAGTCTCCAGATGCCTGGGTGAGCTCATTGCCAAGGTGTGTTACAGCGCCTACTGCCAATGTAGGTGCCATCTTGAGGCTCTTCATCTTCAGAACTCTTTGAGGAGTCATTACTGAGATGAGCCTTGTCCTGGTTTCAGCTGGGATAGAGTTGTCTTCCTAGTAGCTGGTACAGTGCTGTGTTTTTGAGTTAGGTATGAGAAGAATGTTGATAACACTGATGTTTGCAGTTGTTGCTCAGTAGTGTTTAGACTAAGTCAAGGATTTTTCAGCTTCTCATGCCCAGCCAGCAAGAAGGCTGGAGGGGCACAAGAAGTTGGCACAGGACACAGCCAGGGCAGCTGACCCAGACTGGCCAAAGGGGTATTCCATACCATGTGACGTCATGCCCACTATGTAAACTGGGGGGTGTGGGGTTGGGGGGAATCGCAGCTTGGGAACTAACTGGGTGTCGGTCAGCGAGTGGTGAACATTTGCATTGTTCATCATTTTTGTATTCCAGTCCTTTTACTATTACTAATATAATTTTATTAGTGTTATCATTATGATTATTAGTTTCTTCTTTTCTGTTCTATTAAACCGTTCCTATCTCAATCTACGAGTTTTACTTCTTTTCCCAATTTTGTCCCCCACCCCACTAGGTGGGGGGGGAAGTGAGTGAGCAGCTGTGTGGTGCTTAGTTGCTGGCTGGGGTTAAACCACGACAGCATGCACAGGAGATTGCACTTGCCATAGCAGTGCATGTTACACCAGAAGGGTGGGGAGAAGAGTGGGATACACACTTGCTCTTTTCGTCCACTTGTGTTAGTAGAATGGAGCACGCTGGGGAGACCACAGTCCTTGCTAGCAGCTAGCGAGTGTTGCTACGACATTAGACATGGAAGGTGGCCCAACCCTCTGTGTAACCTCTCTGGGATACAAATGTGATGGGAATTTCTGAACTTCAGTAGTGCCTCAAAACCATGAAGATAGGTGGTAATGTATAACTGGGGTCCGCTGAGAAATATTTGACTGCTTTTGCACGATTAAGTGAAAACAGAATTGTCTTGATGGGCCCGTTATAATTACATCCATCGGATGTTAAAGAAATTAGATCAGAAGGGAAGAAGGTGGTAACACTAGCACTCAATGTGTTGCCAGTCCAACCGGATTCACAACAGCTGCAAGCTAAATGTTATTCACACTGTTCAGGCCTTGAAACACTTTTCAGATATGTCAAGTTTTCCAGTCCTTAAAAGCCAGTTCTTGTGCTATTTAGTTCCTGATTTACACTGGAGACAGTTTGACTCATCACTAAATTATCTTCAGGCTGTAATACTGAGGGGATTATAAATAAGTCCCTTTATTACTATTATTGCCATTACATATTGTGTTATTTTTCTTTCTCAAATACATATATTTTACTGTTAATAAAATGAATCAGTAGGAAAATATGTATGGATGTCAAAACAGATGTATACTGTACTTACGGACAGCTCCATGGATCTTGTAAGTCAGCATAATTGTAATTAAATTGTCTGTGTTAGAACTCATTCCTAGATAGAATGCAGTTTTGGATCTGGCAGATCCATCTGGATTAATCTTAAATTCCTCTGACACTGTAATTTTTAACCATTTACTTCTAATAAGATAATACTCAGGAGTTTTTCTTCTTCCTCATGCTTCTGCAACTGTTCTGACCTTTGATAACATTAGTGGACTAAATTATATGCTAAAGGAAACATCCTCTGGCAAAAGACTAGGTCTATTTGATCTATTGGTGTTTCAGAATCTTGCAATAGCTTACAGCTTAATGTTATTTTGTATATTGACTTGAAAACGTGAATTTCACATTATTTATCCAGCACTTTACACTGAGATGGTTTTTATAATGCATTTGCAGGTAATTGGCCATTTAAAAAAAAAAATCTGAAATGTCTGTCTTGGTAATGAGCTGATTTCAATCTAAAAGAGCTATGAAAGCTAAGTTAAAAGAAGGTCATGTACAACAGGACAAAAGAGACTTATGACGGTGGTGTGAAATTTAGTTACATTATTCATTTTGGATATCCTAAATGATATAATTTATTTTCTGTCTTTTTCCAACACTTCTGTACACTGCAACCTTGCTTGTACTTCACGAAGACTTATGTGGTGGATGGTTTTGGGTTTTTTTTAGCTTTATTGAACAAAAGATGTCTCCGACACATGCATAAAAATGAAAAAAAAAAATTAAAATTCCCATGACATCAAACAATACTAGGTAGCTAGATCACTTACAAGTAAATCAAATAGGCTATCAGTCTGGAGCGAAGGAGACTTGCCCTTGGTGGAGGAGGATGATGTTAGGAAACACTTAAGCAAAATGAACGTACATAAGGTTACGTGGACAGACAACCTGTACCCACAAGTGCCGAGGGAGCTGGCTGATGTCACTAGGACACCACTCTGAACTGTCTTTGAAAGGTGATGGTGATCAGGAGGGGTTCCTAAAGACTGGAAGAAAGTAAATGCCACCTCTATCTTCAAGAAGGGCCAGAAGGGAGATCCAGAAAACTACAGCTTGGCCAGCCTGTACTCAATCCCTAAGAAGATGATGGAGCAAGTAATCCTGGAGCCCATTTCCAAATGCTTGAAGGACAAGAAGGTGATGAGGAGTAGTCAGAATGGATCTACAGTGGGGAAACCATTCTTGGGGAAATCATGCATGGGGAAATCTCCAGTTGGAGACTAGCCATTAGCGATGCACCCTAGGGATCGATACTGTGGCCAATACTGTTTAACATTTTCATTTTCATTAAACATTTCATTGGCCAAGGCTGAGCCCATCAGCCTCGGTGGTAGAACAGATTTAAGAAGGGGAATCTGCAGCGAGTAGTGGGATTGGAATGTGAGAGGAACCCCTCTGCAGACACCGAGGTCAGTGAGGAAGGAGGAGAGGAGGAGCGGGGGAGGAGGGGATGCCCCTGCAGCTCATGATGAGACGGCAGGCTGCCCCCCCCAGCCCATGGAGGGGAGCCAGGGAGCAGATGCCCACCTGCAGCCCGTGGAATACCCCATGCCGGAGCAGGGGGATGCCCCTGAAGATGGCCGTGACTCCCTGGGAAAGCCCCCACTGGAGCAGGCTGTGACTGAAGATCGGCCTGCAGAAAGTACCCATGCCAGAGAAGTTCATGGAGGACTGTCTGCCATGGGAGGGACCCCCCGCTGGAGCAGGGGACGAGTGAGGAGTCCTCCCCCTGAGGAGGAAGGAGCGGCAGAGACAAGGTGCGGGGAGCTGACCCCAACTCCCTTCCCCTGCGCCACCAGGGGGAGGAGGCAGAGAGAACCGGGAGTGGAGCTGAGCCAGGAAAGAGGGAGGGGTGGGGGAAGGTGTTCTAAGGTTTGGTTTTACTTCTCAGTACCCTTGTTTTGATTTGATTGGTAGTAAATTAAATTGATTTTGTTTCTTCCCCAAGTTGAGCCTGTCTTTTGCCTGTGACCATAAGTGGTGAGTGATCCCTCCCTGTCCTTGTCTTGACCCACCACAAGCCTTTCTGCCTATTTTCTCCTCCTCGTCCCACTGGGGCCAGCAGGGGAGGACTGAGCGAGCAGCTTTTTGTGGTGCTTTGTTACTGGCTGTACTTAAACCACAACAAGGCAATAGGCACAAATTAAAACACATCAAATTCCATCTAAGCACAAGAGAACATTTTTTTTTTTTTTACTGTGAGGATGATCAAACACTGAAACAGGTTGCCCAGAGAGATTGTGGAGTCTTCATTCATGAAGATATTCAAAACCAGACTGAACATGGTCCTGGGCAACCTGTTCTAGCTCACCCTGCTTGAGTAGGCAGGGGTTGGACTAGTCAATCTCAGGAGGTCTTTTTCAACCTCAACAGTTCTGTGATTCTGTTATTTTTTCCCTATATATTGCCAATACTCTATTTAGGCTTTAAATGTTTTCTAAACACCAGTTCAATGATTTGTACTGAATATACCTTTGAAATTGAGCCAGAGAAAGAGGAAATATGTGATAGCAACTATAAAATACTTTGAAAGCATAGAAGTTCAGGAATGGAAAATTATGCATAGTCTTATGAGACATGACATTGTCTGGGGACAAAAACAGCCTATTGTGTAGCTGTCCAATGTGGATAGTTTTATTCTGACAAAAAAATCAAAATTACCCAGTCTGGGGATCGATAAAATGTTCATTTTCTTTCAGATGTATACATGGATGTCAGCAATACAAAATGCTGGGAACTGAATTTGTTTCCCCTCTCCAAATTTTCATATGTAAGCTGTGAAGATCTAAGCTAGTATTAAGAGTTTCCAATAGGGGGTAATATGCAACATACATATTTATATGCACCATAGACTGGACAGCTGAGCTATATGACTTCCAGAAAGCACCAGTCAAATGAGAATAGTGGTTTAAAACTGTATATAGATTTAAAAGGAATGAAAGATCTAAATACATGATATGCTGGTCACAATTGGCAACAAGCATTCTTTTAATAATAAAAGCAGTGTGTTTTTTATCAAACCTAGGTTCTGTACTTGTCCCTGTATGTCATTTGCTTTGATCATGTGCTGCCATTGGTTTCATCATCATTGACTCTGGATATTTTTGTATTCTGATACAACACATGTAAACAGCTAACTTGATTAATTTATTTTAATCAGAATTGTTCATCACAGAGGATGTCTCACTGAAACCAACTTAGTTTATTTTAAAAAAGAAAAAACAGATCGAGATAATTAGAAACAAAAAGCCTATGACCCTTCTACTTCTTCTTCTTTCTCCTTCAAATTTCAGAAGCTTTCTTCTGGCTTTTTACCTCTTTCCATGCAACCTGCATTGTTTTCAAAGAACAAATCAGCCCCTATTTTCTATTTGCTTCACTAATGACACAGTCTGACTCACAAAGCCTGTCTTTTATTCTGTCTGTATTAGACACTGATGGAGTGTCTACCAGTACTGTGTGCTTGATTTCATTCCCCAAATATAAGAACTTCATGCCCTTAGCTATCCCTTCTGGCTCTTAGCTGCTGCTCCAAAGGGCAGAGATTTTCTGCAGATCCTGTGCTGCATCAGGCAGCCCAGGTTGTCTCAGGTAGCCCAGAGCATCTCAGAGAGAGTTAAATACCTGTGTTTAGACAATTAATTGATCCCCTGGATTCAGTGTATGAAAGTAGGGCATCTTTCCATCTGTGATACTTGCCCCTTCTTTTTGTAATATCCCTGCAGTTACTTCTAGTCTTCAGAAACCCAGTGCTGATTATGACAGGCTAGATTTAAGATAAAGATAGTTCAACAGAGCTGTGAAGCCCTGAGGAAATTATTCCATGTTAAACTGTACTGAGACAAGCAAACTTTGCAGTCTACAAATATACTCAGCTGTCTGGACTGGCAGACCTGTGGAAATGCACCATGACTCCTTCCTTGCAAAGGAACCCCCAGGGCATTCAGGAGAATGTGCACCAGCCCCGCTTGCTCTAGACGTGGCCAGTGTGAGTCTGGGGACCCAAGGTTCGGGGCATACCAGGGAGCCCATCTGTTCAGCAGTATAAATGCAGATTATAGGCTTTCTCAGAAAGAAAGAGAGAAAGAGAGAAAGAGAGAAAGAGAGAAAGAGAGAAAGAGAGAAAGAAAGAAAGAAAGAAAGAAAGAAAGAAAGAATCCAATACTCTCTTAAATCTTCAGCACTTGCAGGGTTTTGTCAAACAGGCCAGAAAACTTGCCACTGACTGTGACTTAACAAGAAGAATTTCACAGAAATGCCCTGTAAATCTTCTTAGGATTGATAAGCAATGTGGTTCAAACAAGTTATATTGTGGGCTGGAGTGTACAAGTGCAAAAGTGCAAAGAAATTGTATCTTTTGTAATTATTCTCAGGTAATTTTTAAAAAAACTTAGTCCTGTGATGTTCATACTACCCAGTTTTGAAAGCTGTGAACAATAGCTTTCCATATGAAAGAAAGGACCTATTGTTCCACAAAGGGAGACACTAAACTCAACTGGAGTTATAAGAAAACTGAAAGAAACAGCTTTAAGGGAACAGAAATTATTGATAAGTGAGAAATTTTGCACAGTAATAGTACAAGATTAGTACCTTAAGCAGTATCATTAGAATAGATGCTGAAGTTTCCAATTCCCTTTCATAATAATGTAAATTCACTAAAGTAAGGGAGAAAAGATGGAGAGCAATACAAAAATAATCATAAAAGTAGTAATACTAGTCTAAATAATATTCCAAGCCAATCAATTTCAATTATTAAAAATACTTTTTATATGCTTAAGTACAGAATGTACTACCCCAAGCACAATGTTTAAATCCATACAATTTTTGTTGTATACCTATTTCTAAAAGTGCAATGATAGGTCACATTATTCTGCCTCCTGACCAACTTTCTTCACTATTGAGTTGGCGGGATGTCTTACGGTTGAGGCATGAGCCTGAAAATTGATAAATGGAGGAGGTTTTTCAGCTTGGCAAAGTCTTTCTCTCTGGCTTTGCTCAGTCTTTTGAACTGAGAACAGCAGCAGATTAAACTAGCTGTTTGCAGAATAGTTTGGGCCCAGATACGGAAAAATCGCAAGCTTACAGCATGGGACTCAAACTAAGCAAGCTGAGCAAAGATGATAGGCAGGAGGCAAAGTTTTTTAAGTTACAGTGCAACTCTGTAAATGACACCATGACTGTTCATTGTCTTACCTGAGGTGACCAACACCTTGCTGTAGCAACCAGCCTCACTAGCTCAAGTTGCCATCAGGCACAGGTCTCTTCATCTACCTCCACTGTACAGTCTTTATCTCCTCAAACCTCAAGTCTCAATATAGGAAGTAGGAACGACTACAGAGATCTTTTAATCTGGCAAAATACAGACTATTTAAAGGAAAGATCATGCAATTCTTCAATCCTAGTTTGCATCACAGGTGGATAGCAGTTTCAATTTTTATTCACAAGGGATTTGAGAAGTGAGATAATATTTTTAATAATGCAAGAATTATTATAGCAATATAGGCATTGATAAGCAAGCTAAAAAGAAAAGCTGAACCACTGAAAATAGAGGAAAGCGTTTCATTCTGCCAACAAAGAAGTTTCATTTGGTCTACTAATTTACACGTGCATGACTGCGTTTGGATTATCTGAACAAGTGCTGGTATTTTCTACTGATATTTCCATTTTCTTTGGGAGCTAGCTTTTCAGTCTTTAAAAGCGTCTAGTTTTATAGCTTTCTACTTTCCAGTCTGACATGTTATAAATGAAAGTTTCATCTTCAAATCTTGTCTCAATATAAATTCAGAATATTTTAAAACTTTTGAGTGTGCACATTCTAAAACAGACAAAATGATTCACTCCTTCCTTCATCAAATGAATAATTTGTCTTCATTCAGAAGATAAGGTCAAGTATGAAGTAATCCACTAATTATTGCATACTGACCAAAAAGATTGGTTTTTTTTTTAACTTTGAGTATTTTATGGTACTAGGTTGTAAATCACAGGAACAATAAACAGCGGAAGTAACATTGCCCTGTAATTGGGGGGTAAGTCATTCTAATTATTAAATCTGAATCAGACATTGGATGAATGGCATTATTATCCATTGCGCCTAGCGAGCAACTTCCAATGTGAAGATTGCACAGAGGTTTGGGAGGGTTGGTTGGGGGAAAGTAGTATTCAATGAGACAAAGCATGCACTGTTAGGTCCAGCTGACACAATCTGCTCTCTCAAATAATCATGAAATGGTTACCTCTTTGACGGAAGAAAAGAGCAACTTGTGATTATTAAGTGAGACATTCTCATACTGTTCTGCTCCAAAAGACTAACAATAATTCTTGGATTTATAAGAATTACAGAATGTCCATAGATGAGGTTGATCACCAAATAATAGATTAAATCATGCCTGTCACAAAGCTTGGTGTTGCCACATTGGTGCATAGATTAATGGTATTTGGCAACTCTCCGAATGGCCATTTGCCATTCATTCATGGATGCCCTCTGCAGTACAATATGAGAGTGACCTGTTGGGAAAAGGAGGGGGTTTTTTTCATCTATTCATTGTTTCTACTGTAGTAACAGAGAAACACTGGGGATGGGTGAAGTCGAAACTTTGAGTTAGCTATTTCTTAGTGCATATAAATTGTGAAGGGGAGGCGGGGAGGGGACTAAGGAAAAATCAGTTGCAATCAAGACAGTACAATGTGATAGTTTAAATCCTGATTCTAGATGATCCAATTATTTCTTCCACAGCACAGTAAATGTCATATGATTAAAAATAATTGGGGCATCAATAATTTCTTTTGATACAGATACATAAATTTCTGATGGAAATTTTTTTCACATTTACTGTTCTATTTCGATCTTTCATTCAGAATCCTAGAGGTCTATAGGAAAGATTACAACAGTTCATGTCACAGCTTGGGATGTGCCTCTCCTTCTCCCCATTCCTCTCAGCAGCAAGGGTGGCCATCTTTCAGACAGGGTCTGGGTGGGGCGTAGAGGTTTTCTTTGCCCTCAGGTCTCTGCCCTAATGAGTAGTGAAGGATGGAGCAGAGGCAACGCCAAGCGCTTTTGCTCAGGTGAGCAGCTTGAGTCTATTGGGCTTTCGTCCTACATTGCATGCTCTGACAGTGAATTTGGATGAACCCTCATGAGCAGAGAATTATTGATTCAATAATATATCAAGTTTTATAGGAAAATTGACATATCTTGACCTGAAAAAAATATTTAATCTCTGGAATAAGACAGACTTCATTTTACATTTATTCATTTTTCTCAAGCTTCATGCAAGCTTCTGCCTTAAATGAAAAACTATGCTCTAGCTGAGATCTGAGATTGAACATCACTTATTTGAGTTGTGTTCAGCTGAGCTTCAGATGACATTTTATACACTTCTAGGTTTTTCAAGGAGCTGGAGAAAAACACCCAAGCCAGTTGGAATCACAATTCCTTAGAAATCCATATCAGATTCTGAAGAATCTTGTCATCGTATGGGCACTTTGAAGGATGAGAAAGGAGGATTATGTAATGGCATTATTTATTCTTATCCCCTGCAATTCTCCTGCACTTCCATTCTCATTTTGCTGCCAGTTACACTATTACTCCATTCATTTAGTAGCACTGTCCACAGAGATTTCGCTTATTAATTCTCACTTTCTGTACTTCCCTGGGCTAGTTATTATTCTTCCAAGGCATGCTTAAGACAACATAAATCTAACAATTAGGGACACCTGATTGAGATGCTGAAATGGAGAAGTAACACTTACTCTGGACCTCCAAAGTTGAGGCATAATGGAGGGTTACTTTTCAGTAGTCTACTGAAAGTTCATTACCTCAGTTACTTCAGTTAGTTACTTACTGACTGGAGGAAGTCACAGAATAGCTTTTTCCCTCAGCCCCTAGAACTTCTGTTCAGCTCTTCTGGTGGTGCTTCTTCAGAAGGCATCCACATTTGTTTCTCTCTGTCTTAACTTAAGGTGCTTCTTATTCTTTCTGGTGTTCTAGTAAGCTGAGGTGTACAGACCAACCCACAGATTTTTAATTATAACTAATGTATCTATTTGATATAGCTATGTAAAATACTGAGTGGAGCAGGGAATGTAAGTGGGTACTGCTGAAGGCATTGCCATTGAAACACTCAGAAAGACTAAGTAATCATTTCATTGCACCCTGCTTGAAGGCCTACAGATAAAATGGGTACAGAAACAGCATGTACAAATTGCCTGCTGGGCTAGGAAAGAACTGAAAAACTAAACTTATAATACTTTCCAGATACCTGGCACAATAAACATATGAATGTCATGTTTACCTTCACCCATGTACTTCTTCAGGAGGAAAGTAGCTACACAGGAGTCATTGAGGATAGAAGCTATAGTCTGGACACAGACTGCTCGCCACTGTCTCTTCTGAGTAGGCTGACAATATTCCTTGGCAAGGCAGTATTTCCTGTGCACCACTTAGGATGTCAACCCCAGTGAGTTTTCCAAACTCATCTCAAATCTTTACACTGCTGCCTCAAAGTTACTTTTAACACACTTATTTTTCTTGTTGATAAACACTTTTTTCTATTAAAACCACAATGATTTACATTGAATGGTGTCTACTATATCCTTCTTAGTTTCTTTCCTTTATTGTGTTTCTTCCTAAGAAATTTTGGCAAAGTCTATACAGGACTGCGGTTTACTTTGGTTTACAGATTATCAACATGGGCTTTTCTTATAATATGTCTTTTCAAAGCAGTTCAATACTTGTAAGTTTTATGAAAAGCTGATTTATACTTCATGGATTAAAGTGGTCATGGTGCAACCATCACTGCTTTTGAAAGGCATCAGAATCTGCACATTTTGGCTACATATAGTATTTGGTTATATAGTGTATTAGAGCTATATGTTAATGAGAAATGTATTTGAAAATACAAGTGAATTTTGAAATGTTTTCTTGCTAAATCTAAACATCCTCTGTTTTCACAGAATCTAAACTTCTCTTTTTTTTTTTCTATTAACCTGATTTATTTTTTTTTTAATCACAAGAAATCTAGAATTCATATACAAGAAAAAACATTTCCACTTTAGAGGTGGACTTTTCATCTGAATGTATTGGCACTTTAAGTGAAAGCTGCAAACTTACTACAACCTGTAGCCGCTTTCATATGCATCATACCTTAAATGCTGTGGTGCAGCTGCTCAGCACTTCCACTACCACTGTTGTTTCCTCTTCCACTGAGGACTGAAAGATCCTATGGTTTAGCTGGTTTGTGAAAATATACTGGGAAAGAATAATTTCCTTCACCTCCTGAAATTAATGGTATTTGATGGGAATTCCTCAACTTCAGTGGAACTAGAATTTCCCTCATATTTGTGTGTCTGAGTGTGGGCACTTTATCAATGAATCCGTGCTTGAAAAATCTCACAGTTAATTTTAAAAGATGAGTTTTGCAAAATGTCAAAAGGTTGATTGGGAGCCTTTATGAACTGTTGGTCCCAATTTATTATCTAAAATAAGAAAATGTTCCTGTCATACCTTCAAATACACTTTATTTAATTATTTAATTTTAATATGTTTGCAAGGAAAAATTTAAGTATCTCTTTCTGCCATAGACAGTCTTTGGGACAAAATTGGCTTTCAGGAGACTGTATGCTTGTATAATATCAGATAAGCTATTCTTTGTGGATACAGTACTGAAGTAAATCAGTTGTTTACCTGAACTACACTTTCCTCAGACAGCAACTGTGAAGCCTTATTGAGAGAAATGTTTCCTGTAACTTTTTTTCCTTTCCTCTTCTGTAACTTCTAGTTACTGTGTAAAGTCTTAAAAAAAAAATGCAGTGTAAAAATTATTTCCACATAGGTCTATGGCATGGGGAGTCATAAAACCTGATCTTTAATGTTCTCCATTCATAGCTTTTCAAAACGCACCAGAAGCTCAGCAATAGACATTAGGATTGTCTTGGGTTTTAATGACCCAGGATTAGTAATGCCACTTACACCTATTCATTCCTTCATCTCAAGGGAATGCAAGCAATATACAGATTTTGCCATATTTGGAATTGTTTGCCTTTCTCTTATGTCAGTTAAAAACCTGCTGCTGGCAACAGCAGCAGCCCTCCACAAAGATCATCAGAAGCTTCTAATGGAAGTACCTTGAGATTTAGAAAGTGTGAAAATGCAGGAGCCAAAGAATCACACAGGAACTTTTTGATTTTTTAATTTTTAATGAATACTTGCAGGAGTAGTAGAAAGTATTAAAGGACTACTCATGTTTTGCAGCCTTAAGCATTCAGCTGGACACATCTTTCGAAGGGCCTTCCAGAGGACTTTGAGACCTGAGAGAACAGTGTGTTGATATATTTAATAAAATCAGCATGAGGTGAAAATATGAAGGCGGCTGTTAAGTAGTGTCCACATGAACATTTTTAACCAGATGATGGTGTTAAAGCCTGCAGTGTTCCTCAGCTGAAATCTGCTCAGTGATGTAGAGATGTGAAAACATAGCTTCAAGCCAACTTTATCTTCTGAAATGTCTGAGGTAAGCTCTTAAACTGATGCGGGCAACCCTGGTTTCCTGAGGAAGCTGATCGGTAGCCTATCTATTCCTTGAGCAATGTAAGTGTCCTATCTTTGCTACTGTGAAGCAGTGGCAGTGCGTGTTGGGTTTGCATGGCAAGGTTTTGGTAGTGGGGGAGCTACAGGGGTGGTTTCTGTGAGAAGCTGCTGGAAGCTTCCCCTATGTCTGACAGAGCCAATACCAGCTGACTCCAGGATGGACCCACTGCTGGCCAAGGCCGATGGTGGTAGTGCCTCTGGGATAACAGATTTAAGAAGGGAAAAAAGTTGCAGCAGGCACAGAAACTGCAGCCGGAGAGAGGAGTGGGAACATGTAAGAGAAACAACCCTGCAGACATCAAGGCCAGTGAAGAAGGAGGGGGAGGAGATGCTCCAGGCGCCGGAGCGAAGATTCCCCTGCAGCCCGTGGGGAAGACCATGGTGAGGCAGGCTGTCCCCCTGCAGTCCAGGGAGGTCCACGGTGGAGCAGATCTCCACCTGCAGCCTGGGGAGGACCCCAAGCCAGAGCAGGTAGGTGCCCAAAGGAGGCTGGGAACCCCATGCTGGAGCAGGCTCTTGGCAGGACCTGTGGACCCGTGGAGAGAGGAGCCCATGGTGGAGCAGGTTTTCTGGCAGGACTTGTGACCCCATGGGGGACCCACACCGGAGCAGTTTGTGAAGAACTGCAGCCCGTGGGAAGGACTCACATTGGAGAAGTTCATGGAGAACCGTCTCCCGTGGGAGGGACCTCACACTGGAGCAGGGGAAGAGTGAGGAGTCCTGCCCCTGAGGAGGAAGGGGCGGCAGAGAAAATGTGTGATGAACTGACTGCAATGCCCATTGCCCATCCCCTTGGGCCACTGGTGGGGAGGAGGTAGAGAAAATCGGGAGTGAAGTTAAGCCTGGGAAGAAGGGAGGGGTGGGGGGAAGGTGTTTTAAGATTTGAGTTTTATTTCTCATTACCTTAGTCTGATTTGATTGGTAATAAATTAAACTAATTTACCCAAGTCAAGTCTGTTCTGCCTGTGATGGTAATTGGTGAGTGATCTGTCCCCATCCTTATCTCGACCCATGAGCTACTTGTTATATTTTCTTGCCCTTGTCCAGCTGTGGATGAGAGTGATAGAAGGGCTTTGGTGGACACCTGGCGTCCAGCCAGGGTCAATCCACCACACAGTGCACACTAGGAAGTATACGGTTTCTCTTCCTGTGGACAAATATCACCTGTCATGTTGGTGACATGCTGCCAGAATGAGCTTCCAAGAATTTAAAACAAAAAGTGTTGGGGAAAAAAAAAAGGCAGGAAGGAAAGAAAATATCCCACAGCTTCACAAATGTCTCTCTTAAAGCTAGCATTTCACTTGTTAATAATTTGCTGACAGTCTTGTGCAATTGATAGAAAGATATCTAGATTATCAATAGCAGTTATACCTTGTAGATTTATAGGAAAAGAAATTAAGACACTGGATCTTCAAAGCAATCTTCACTGACTTACTCAGAGATCTGTGCCAAGATTTTTTTAATTCACTCTGATACCTCTGGGATACAATTGCCCACTGACATGAATTGTTTTACAAGATCTGGACACAAAAATTGGAGCCAGTAGAAAGCAGGAATGAAAATCTGAAATATCTTAAGAGCCAATAAACCTAACAAATATGCAGCTGAGATAACTATACCCTAACTTTTTTTAGAGTAATGGTGTAACTGACATCTCCCAAAAGGGATGTAGGCCTAGGAATTTGTCAGCTACAGGATGTCTGATGGAAAATGCGGCATTTAGGATGAGAGAACTAACTGACCCAGAACAAAACTGTCTTATAACAATTTAACCATATTGATGAGAAAGCTCCAGAACAGACTATGTCATGGCACTCTCTGATTTATCATTATAGATATAATTATAGTGTCCACTGGAAGGTTATTGTTGAGTTGGTGATACAATAATATTGGGCCAGTACACTGGTGAGCTTCCTCTGGTGAATAGGTTGTCTATCCCAGGTTCACCACCAGTACAATCAGGGCACATACTTTCTCCTAGGTGAGCTATCAAAATTAACTGTTTTGTGAAACATTTAAATACAAATTAAAAGACAACAGTAAATATTATCTTCCAAGTAGCAAGAGTATGCATATTCTCATAGGTTGCATCATCAAATAAATACAGATATTAAAAATATAGTATTTTGGATGACTGAATCATGTTTTCAGATTTGAATAGCATGAAGAATGGAGAAGAATGCTGCTTGGTGTGAAGCACTGTCATAATTTATAAAGAAAATATTTCTTTTTTTCAGGAAGCTCATGTATTCCTGCTATAAGTATTTCATGTTTCTCCAAGTTTTCAGATAAATAGTTCTATGGGCCATTTTTCATCTGTCAAATTCTTCTAAAGTTGGCCATATATTTCATACAACCTGTTCATAAGACTCTTCAGGGGGATTTGTGGCTTCTGATGTTTGGAAATTTCTTTGGAGTGTGTGATCTGTAGATACTTCTAGAAGTCAAGAACTATTATCTGAATTATTATCTTCGTTATGGATGTAGGAAATTATCTAGGACTTTATCCAAATCCCTCTGAAGTCAATTCACAAACAAAATAAGGATGGTGATGATAAGTATCTTTTCCTCATCATCTGCTATGTAGGCTGCAGACCATGAGGCCAGGACTGTCTGTTACATTCTCAGTACACAGAATGTATTGTAGTGAGACACTGATTGTGGCTGGAGACTGTAGGAGATACAGTAATAAGAAATATTTTATCCCATTAAAATCAAATGGATGCTATTAGAAACTTGCTTTGTCTATGGAAGCATGCAGAGTTATAACATGAATTCTGTAAAGTTCAGCTATTTTCGTGGGATATAGTCCCAGAAAACATTCCTTCTTCTTAAAAGATAACTACATTGAAACATTTAAGATGTGTGCCACTCTGCTAAGTAGATTTTTATTTTACAGTTTCCAGGCCTGGCTGTATCCCAGTTCATTTATTTCCAACTGGGTTCAATTTCCAGGGGAAGGCAACTTCCTATGATGCTTATTGTCCAATAAAGGTGAAAATAATGTTCTCCAAACAGCACTATTTAAACTGGCATGCACATGTGGCTAAACAGTTTAATTCAATTTAAATAAAAATGTACACTGGCTGGAAATACTATGAAAACTGATAGTCCAAGTGGGGTAAAATGTTAAGTGTTCAGTGAAATGTAGGTTTTCAATTGTCCTTATTATCAAGCATCTTTTCCAGTTCAGATTTTTTGCCTAAGTGAGCATATTTTCAAATATGAATTAAGAACAGAAATACGAATTCATAGACTCAGTTCAGAGAAGAGTTTACCATGTTGTTGCATTGATTACCCAGTGTAAACTTATCTCCCCAGTTTTGAAGTGTTGTGCTCCATCTTTTCATTCTCACTATCTAGCTATTTTATTTATATGGCCCATATTGCTACAACATGACTGATGGACTAGTTTTGAAAACTTTAAAGTACTTACATGCTTGACACCACTGTGGGACAGGGAAGCAGCATTCCCTACTCTCATTTATAAATGAGAAACTGAATTGCAGATGCATTTGCCTGAGTTCACAAGGACTGTCAAGTCATGGCAAGTCTCCCTGAGTAAAAATGCTTGCCTCAGACTGCCTTGGAAATGAATCTACACCGACTCTAACTTAGAAATGTAACCTCACATCAAAGTGAGGTACCTTTTGCAAGGAATAGAATAAACTCTCTGTTCAGAATTCCCACATTCTGTTTATGGAGTGAAGGCCTCAGAATTTTATTAATGAACTTTGTGTTAACATTTATTTTGAAAGAAGTGAAGGACAATTTAAATCCATACTTAAGGAATAAAGTAGGCTCCTTCCTCTGAGCATACTCTCAGTGAAATTAAAAACTCAGTCATCCCAAATCATGAGCCTAACAAAAGCATTATTTTTTTGATCAGAGAACAAATCATATAGTCCAGATCTAAGGATGTAATTATTCTTTCTCTTGTCCTGATTTAAATCATTTACTTCCATAATCCTGACAGCTTACTTTTTGTTTACATAGTGGCAGGCAGGAGAAGAAAAAAGAAATAGCTAAAGAAAAGCAAGTTTTCCAAACACATTATGTCATTGGAAAGGACCATAGATGAGATATACATGGAAGCAGAAAAAAATAAGTACCTAATGTGTTCAAATGAGAAATAATGAAAACAAGGATAAAGTTGCTAAACTGGCAAAAAATGAAATATATTCCTCTTAAGATTTTGGTGTGCCACTCATAGTACCTAAGCCTTTCTGATATTGATTATGGTGGCTTAAACACAAAATACATTTTTTGACTTCTTCTAGATGGAGTGAGGTCTCTTTGGCACAGCTAGGAGGAGGTGGGGTGCAACTGTTGTAAATCACTACAAGTTTATTTTTGGTGGAGAGTCTTTGTGAAGCACCTCTGTTGGTAATGGGAATTATCAGCTCCATAAGGTAAAAGCAAATTGCAGTATATCTCTGGCTTGGTCTTTCTGGAGTATCCTGCTTTCTGTAAGTGAATTTCTCTTCATAGACATAGCATTCTTTAAAATGAAACATCATTCTTCTTTTCTATGTTAATATATGTGATGGCTCTAGATTACTATTATACTGAATAACCATGTGGACTTGCCCATTTTGGTTGTATTTTGTGGGATTAGAAGCTCTGACGAAAAAACCTCTCTAGTATTCAGCTATTGTGGCTTGAGATCCTGTCAGATTCTTCCACTGGTCAAACGAGTAGAAATGTTTTTTGTCACACTTTGCTGGATGACATGTGAAAAGATAGGAAATGCTTTTCCATTTAATTATAATGGTTTTTTTAAATTAACACTTCAATAAAAAATAACATTTAAGCATTGAAACTTCTCCTATGTGATAACAAATAAATGTATGGTTTTCATTCAGAGAAAAATGATTTACCCCTCCTTTTTACAATAGACAGCATACAAATTTGGGGGAAAAGTCTAGAGAGTTTCATATCCCATATTACCGCTCTGTGACTTTTGGCTAGTCCTATGACACAGTCCTCTGTGACCTACCAGTTTCTGGATCTCAGCATTAGAATTAAAAGACAGCAAAATAAAGTTCAATGGCTGCCATAAAAGAAGGACCTGGTTTAATTGTAGTGAAATTTTCACCAGCTCTTTTTTTTGTGCTAGCAATCACTTAAAGTTACATAGCACTGCAAAACACTGATCTTTTTGACCTTTCTCATTCCAAAGCAGGAAATATTTAGATTTTCATTGCATTTCCAGTTCAAATAATGGCTGTCCATTGTATTTAATTATATTATTTCAGACTACACTACTGTGCATATTTGTTTATTTAGCGTGGTGTCCCTGAATCATCCATGACCAAGAATTATGAGGTCAGTTGTAAAAATATTTGGCTTGAACTGAGCTAGCTTGCAGCTAGGGAAATCTTTGTGGTTTATTTGCTATATAAGTAGTTTCTGTTTATTTTCTGTGCTTAATGGATACTGTACTTGACCTCATTGTTGATAACAACATGCAAGCTGGCACAGCCATATTTGCAGTGATACCATTTTCATTCAATCTGTGCATGTATTTAAAAGGTTCTTTTTCTCTTCAAATACAAGATCAATACAGATTTTACTCAAGTGTTCAAAATACTGCTCTAAAGGCTCATTCTCTGTGTAGGTGAGATGCTACTTGTGAAATGTACAGCAGTGTTAGAATCCACCACCACCACCCCCATATATATACATTCATATTGACTGACTGAGGGTGTTATATATCCAGAACATCCAAAGAAGTTTTGCTTTAAAGGCAAAAATTAACACCCTTTAAAATGAAAAGAGGAACAGTGTTGCACAGATTTTGTCTTTACTACTTCTGATGTGAGGCATTTGAACCCAGAACAGAGAAGTGGAAAGTTTTTGGTTGGGTTTTTTTTCTTTTTTAATTTTTTTTTTTTTGTAAACTCTAGTAGTTGGTGATTGAATCAAGTCTGCCCAATTTTCTCCCATATAGCCATCTTTCATCAGGATGGGTATAACATTGTAGTTCAAACTCTAGAAATTTCCAAACATGGTCAGAAAGCCAATTGCCTGGGATAGAAATAACTTCATATTTCACACAGCAGGCCAATCTTGGTAGTGCAGAAGTCAATGAAAAAGTTTCCATAAACTTCTCTGAGGACAGCATTTCAAGCAGAGGAACTGTCTACAGCTACTTGTCCTTCTAATAACAGTTTGTATTTAGAGTTTCTGTCACTTTTGTTTGCAGAATTGGGGAATCAATTTAGTTCCAAAAAATACATTTAAGTTCATACATCACATGGATATTGAATGCTGCACGTGGTGTAGTCTTTGAAAAACACCACTGTAGAAGACGTTATTGTAGTTTCATTCAACACTAATCAGCACAGAAATATCAGAAGCTACCCACTGTAAGACTCTTAGCACTTTGGCAGTGTATGTCATTGGCCTCTGCACAAAAATTTGGGGAATTTTTTAAAGTGTTGCCCAGAAAGTGTTGACGTTTTCTGCTGTGGGTGGTAGCAGGTTTAGGAACTAGCCATAGTACGAGAAATACAAGCACAGTACAGGAGAATTTGTCTGCCTTGTCTTAGTCTGCAGCACAGTTTCCCTTATATGTGATGGGCTTGGAAAAGATTGAAAAGTCATTGTGGAAGAGAGGATGAAAGAGGATACATAGTACTGTCTGCACAGTGTATTAATCCTGTGGGTAATGTTAAAGCTGTTTTATCTATAAGGTTGTTTATCTGGAACACTTTATTAAACTAAAACCAAACAAAACTTTTCAAAATTTATGGGCCCTTTTTTTTTTTCTCAATGGCATGTGAAACACTTTGCAAGGCTAATGTAATTCTTGTATAACTTACGTGTACAATTGCATCTTCCACCCAGCCACCAAACCACGCTGGTTTTAAATGAACATCCTATTAGTATATAATGCTGTAATATAACATAGGGAGCTGTCGATAGTCCATATTTTCACACTTTGATATGCAGAAACTCCTTCAGCAGGGAATGAGAACTTCACAAAATGTTATCTTGTAAACAAAACAAAATCAAGAACAGATTTAGAAATAATGTGAAAAAACATTTGAGGTTTGTCTCTCACCCAGTACTTGGCAGACTGCAAATTAGAATTTTGTTATGAACACTACAGAATATTATGTATAAATCTGCTGCTTGAGAATGATGCCAGCTCCTCCAAAGTTAAGAATCATTGAAGAAAAATGTTCATTATCCTTTACTGACATATATGTATTTGTCTATCATCACCTCTTCAAATATCTAAATTGCAAACAGTTGTTTTTCAACCCCTGTTTAGTAACCAGTCTTCCCCAACTTTGGCAGTGAATTTTGTAGCCAGACTGAGATCACTGGCAAAGTAGAAAGGAAAGAGTTATTAAAAAAAATTATTAAAAAGCTTGGCGTCTACCTTTAAATGGACACAGCCTCATAAACTTATGATTAGGTGTCCTCCTGGTAGGTTACGGAGTAGTACCCTTGAAACTGGGGGCAATTTACAGAAGCTGTACTGAACCATACCAGTGAGGACTTGGTTTTAATTCCATGTGTTCCTCATTTTATGTCAATAAAACTGTTGTGCAAACCTTCATTAGAACTGTCTTAAAAAAAACAAAACAAAACAAAACCAAAAACAAACCACAAAATGCATCCAGCAATTAGGAACATTAACAGCCAGTTGCTGGATGTTGACACTCAGAGACTCGGAGCACATCAGAAATGTCTGCAAAAATGCCAGCTTTTGTGTCTATAGGGCAGCTCCCTTAAAAGATCAATGGTAACCTCTGAATATCTTTGTGGCAGTTGTGCCACTCTGAGGACCTGCAATGAGCAAAAAGTTTCAAGCTTGTGTGTGATGGAGCATCAGGTGCCAGGGAAGTTCCCCAGCCTCCTTGTGTAAGGGACCAAGTAAGCTGTGTTTCTGCAGAGGCTGTCTAGCAATTACCTCCTGAGAAGTCCTATCCTAGCAATGCTCTATTGTCTCTGCAGTTTCCTAGAAAAAACTTTGTCTTTTTGGCACCACGGCAAAACTTCTACCAAGTAAGTTCGATGCCAGAGTGTCAATTTTACACCTTGGCTTGACTTTTAGTAGTAACACCAGGGGAATTAGTGATCCTGCTGGCTACACCCTGACTCCACATCAGGGTGTGGATCCCTGGCCGATCCCATTCAGTGTATCGGTTTTCCTAGTACATAATCCTACCGCAAATGGATAGGTTGCCAATCTGAGTAAGAGCTTATGGCCAAGCTGTTACATCCTTCTGCATGCTATTTCAGATACAGTCTATATGACAGCAGATCTTTTTCTGTGGAGACTGTAGCATCAGTTGTTATATCAGAAGGTTGTTACAGCAGCTGCAACAAAATATGGAAAGTCTTGCAAGAACATATGTTGCTCTTGTCTCCTTTTTTACTGAGATGAATCTGTACTTCAGCAAAATATGAGTACAGCATGTAGTATCTGGAATGGGAACCAGAGAAATTTTTAAGAGTGTTTATATCTGGTGTTCTGTTTCAAGCTTAACATAAATTTTCTTTTAAAATGTTTATGCGATTGCAGTTGGTATCAGTTGACACGGTAAATATAACCCATAGTTTAAAACTAAAATTAATTAAGGAACTGGAAGAAATAACTGAGGAAAACAGGATTGTAAATACACCAATGAAAAGCTTAAACATTTTTTCAAGTATTACCCATAACAAGATTAATTGATGCTAAAGCTCTAAACTATGTCATTCTCTCTCTGTCCAGAAAGTACAGAATGTAAAATGTTCAAAGTATCCTAGAAATGGTCCGTGTTGTAAGAAGGGCAATAAATTCTTAAAGATAACCAGATGGTGGCAGATTCACTAATTCACACAGAAACTATCATGCTTACCTTTAGAATACCTTGGCCTGTTACTGGCGTTTTGTGGAAAGCCATGCTTCCAGTAGAGGTTTTACAATATTTTAAATATAGAGTCTTGATAAGAGCTGGGGATCCATAATGGTTGGAGGATAGTGTGGAACTTACCTTACCTTAAGTTAAAGTTTTTGGGGTGAAGCTAACAGCAGGGCCATATTTTTTTCTATTTACTCATTGGCTAGTGCAGTGAAAAGGTCATTAACCAAATGAGCCTGTAGTGTCTATACACAGTTGCATGATCCAAGTCTTTCAGAGAAATTGCTGAAGGAGGAGAGATGGCAGAAATTACTAGACTTGAAAACCATTATCTAAATTATTTTAGGTTTGTTTTTTTAGACAGGGAGACAAACATCATCTCCAATGCAGCAGGAGAGTAGGACTCTTTTGACTGTGACTATGCTCTCACTCAAAATCAGGGGTAAAATTGCTGCAAGCTTCCTCTTCCATAAACAGACCCCAGGGAAGAAAGAGTAAGAGTAATTTTGTCGGTTCCCTTGACTTTGGTCACTCAAGGAAAGCACAGGAAATGCTGGGAAAAAAATTTATGAGGAAAAAAATTGCTCACTTAGACAGTCCTGTAGGCTGTGTTTCACCTAAAGTCCTTGCCATGAACTTGTTGAGGGGTTGCAACATTCAGTCAAATTCAGATTCTGAGCTACAGCATGGGACCATGCGGAAAGAGACCCGTGCTAGTGTACATCAGTGACTGTGCAACTGCTAGAACTGATGGGTTATACCGTAAATTCTATTTTCTTCCCATCTTTCCTACTTGTAGATTGTAAACTCTGAATAACAGGAAGATCATGTAAACTTGTAAGTACTACAGGAACACTCCTGTGTCAAAGAGTACATTTATTTATTCATTCTTGATTTATCCATCTGTATTAAAATGGAAGGAAAGTCCAACACATGTTAGTATGTGAGGAGAATTTTACTTCATATAAAACTATTTGGAACTGTTTATATCCACTAATTCAGGGATCTGTGACCTGATGCATTTATACACAATTCATCTGTGTTTAGCTTGGACACAGTACAAGTGTGAAATTTCTTGCAGGCTGCATATAATCATGACATCATCCAAGATTTCATTTTGGGTCAGATGCAGCATTGCTGTGTCCTCTCTGGAGTCAGGGCAGGTTGAATACAATTCATCATATGACTGAGTGTCTACTATTTAATGCTGCAAGGCTTGTCCCGTGGTAGCACTAGTGAGGATCTGAATGTTCCATTCTCTCCCCTGATCTGGCAGGAATAACAATGCAGACCTTATCTAGTCCAAGCAATGACACATGCTTTGCTAGGGAATAGTGAATCCAATTTCATTTGTGCATAATTATGAGGATGGAGCATATTAAAAGTGAAGCAATAAGTTCTTTTACCAGCTCTGACAATATGTGAAGAACAAAACTAAAGAAGCAGATTTTTTTTACATTTGACTTAGGCTGTATGAGGTATTGTTGTGGCAATCAACCTCCATGAAGGATGGATATTGTTTTTTAAAGTCTGCTATTATTTGTATTTATATAAGCAAAATGTGCAATGTGGACTCTAATAAGTATGTATAAATTTTCTGAACATGAAGTATCAATGCTATTTTTATACTCTCATTTGTTGTCTGTAACACCTTTACCACATGCCTTTGGTACTGATATCCTGCAGAGGCTATATACAGTGGCTCTAGTTTTGAAATGGTAGCACACCATATAAACACATAACTTGGGAAGGTGGTCCCTGCTCCTCCGTATTTACCAGTATGGAAAGAGGAAAGGAAGGTTAATTTGGTTCAAATACCTAAGGGCAGAACAATTTATGCCAACTGTAAAAAGCTCTGAGAAGATGCTTCAAAAGCCAACATGTTCATAGTATTCCCTAGCTGCTATGCCTCCTTTGCCAGCAATAGTCGAAAAGCAAGGTAGGAGATGTGTGCTGGTTCTCAGTGACAGTCTGTTATGCTGGAGAAGTCCTCACATGCTGGGTACCCCAGCATAGTTTACCCTCACTGTAACAGAATGAGCCAGTTACTGTTTTTGTTGCTATAAACAAATCTGTACCAGAATATCTTATTCTATTAATGATCTTCAGAAATTAAATTATTTGAATAAGAATTTGTATTATTAAAGGACAAGTTAGAACTCAGCTGTTGGCCAGGATTTTAAAAAAATGCGTAGTGAAAGAAGCTTTTCCTCCAAAGAGTATCCAGCTGGAGACAGTAGGAAGGATGGTACTGTGAAGCAGTTTCTCAGCGTTTTAGAAAGATGGGGGTTTATTACTTGTCTTCATTGCAAACTTGAAACAAGGCCACTCAAAAAAAAGGAAGTAGCATGTTTGAAATTTTTGTTCCTTTCACTGAAATAACTTGAATATCTGAAGGTATGAATATACCAGGTTGACCACAATCACAGTAAATGTAGTAATTCACACCATAGAATCTGTGAGTTCAGAATATAGTCTGAATTGTAATTTCTGATAATGATGTTCTGTAGTTCTAGATTATTTTCAGCAAATGCTCAGTCAGACATTTATTTGGATTTGAGAGAATCCTCTCAGATCCAGTAAGTGGTTCTTACAGCTCTGTATCAGTTTAATTTTTAATTACATATTTTTTTAAATTTGGGGATTTAAAAAATTTTTTTTGAAGGAATTAGATTTCTGAATAGGAATATTTTTGATATTCATAATTAGGGCCAAATAAAAATGCATTTCTGATGTTTGCATTTAACATACGTGCATTGTGAGAGGGTCAGCTCTCTAACTATGGAAATGAATTGAGGTTCTGAACCAACAAGCAGCTTGACTTCATACATACAAAGATTCAACTGACTTCGGTGTGATGGGCATTGTGATGAGCTGTTTGCCGATCAGGATTACAACAATACATGATCCAAGGACCCAAAATACCACCTTTCATATCAAACTATTATCTCTGAGAATGAAAAAATGGAAAACAAGATTGCACACCCCACAGGAAATTGGAGTTTCACACACAAAACCCCAGATGGTCTGAAACAATATCACTATTACAAACCAAGTTCTTGCCTGTTTCTACTTTACATTAACGTAAAAACAATGGCTTCCGGCAAAAATGATGATGGATCTCCTTCAGCCTTCACCCCCAAACCATGTGCACGTTTCCAGAAAGAAGCATTTGTATATTACAATGATATATGATGGCATCACAATATAATTTAAATTTGTGCCATTGTTTCCATTATAACCTCTTATTCACAGGAGCTTTCAAAAGCAGATGTAAAAATTTGAGTTAAAATTTGCTGAAGAGTTACTGGTCCAAAAAAGGCACTTTTTCCTACAGGAAACGCTTTAAAATTTGCTGATGTTGTTTTAAATATCATGCTTTAGTTCTGCAGCACTTTTGTTCCAATGAATTTTGATGTCCTGGGTAACCGATGGCTTTTCTGCTCTATTCCTTGACTTCCCTGGATACTGGTCATGAATCCTGTAATTAAATTTCCCATGCAAGAAGGACAGTGTAAAAGTATGTGCAGCCTAATCTCCTACTGTGTGCTTAAATATGACACAGTTTGCATGCTTCCAGTTTACATGGACAAATTTCACCCAAAGCAAGTAAGGATTTTAATGGTGCTAATATACATTGCGAGCATATGGCAATTATAGAATTTTCCATAAAAACATCAAGTGGCTTCTGTACTTCATGTGACCATACAAGCCCCATAAACCCATTGTTGGGGGTCTTGCCCAGCAGGCATCCGCAGCACACAGCCTCATTGCAGTTTCCCCTATTAAACCGCTGCCTTCTGTGATTGCTTGCCCATAGCATGTATATTTGCTAATGATATAAGTGAAGAAAACATGCAGTGTTTTATATGTAGAACAATCAAACAAACAGTAGTGATTCCTGCTGTGAAAACTAAACCAGGGAGGTGTAAGTTGGTGAGACAACACCACACACAAATACAAGAGCAGGAGAGAGAAAACTGAAGAATGAAATCATCTGACTGGGATTCCTCTGTAACAACTGTGCTGCCGCACATGGCTACGTGCACAACAGTCCTTTACAAAGGCATTCTCAACCTCTTCTCCAACAGCTCTGATGCTTTGTATAGGCCTCACTATTTTATTGTGTGAAGGGATATTTGTGTTCCATATCCTGCCTTGGCAGCTCCAGACAGTCTTTTTTGTGTTGGGCATAATCTGTGCGAAGATAAAGCGACAGTCACAATCCTAACACTCTTGTGAGCTTAGGGAGCCTGTCCCTTGCACCAGTTGCACTTTCTTGGTTTCCCAAGCCTTGGCGAGCAAGTGGTGGCAGACAATGATCAGTGCACACTCCTAGATCTGGCAGGTGTATCTGAGAGGCTGATTACACCACATCGAGAGATGGTGACGTTTGTTCCTTTCACCTGGACATAAGGGAAGGCTGTGTTTGTATAGTCAGTCCTCACCTAAGTGCCAGAAGAGCCCTTTGTGTGACAAAGTGAACTGACCTCACGTTTGCCTTTAAAGACAGCCCTGGCACCCTGCGTCTGGCACTGGCGGGGCAGGCGTGCTGCTGCTGAGAGGCAGTGGTTTCCCTGCCTGTGTTTGGAGCTTCAGGGACGGAGTCCCACGGAGGTTGCAAACCAGAGCCAGGGCGGGAAGGAAAGAGGTGTTGTTCTGTGCTGGACTTGGACACCACCATGGAAATTAAATCTGGAAGTTGTATTATTTCCCTCTGTGTCCCATTAGTGATTGTTACTAGGCAGCTGCAGTGGGACCCAGCCAGTGTGGAGGCAGTTCCCACAGAAACCCCACGCGACTTTTAAACTGGGCCATATGTAATCTGTTAGCACTAGAGGGGAGAAAAAGGCTCCTAACTGAAGGCAGCCATGCTGAACTCCACCTGGATCTGTGGTGTTGCTCAGAACTGATGGAGACTTCAATGGGAATATTGACAGATCCTTTATTTAAACTGGGGTAATTGAGAGCTACTGGAGTACATGGACAGGCATCCCACAGCACTTCAGATGGGTGGTGTGGTGCAAAAAATAACAAGGCCTATAAAATCCCATGCTTTGTCTTATTGTTTGCAAGTTGTCCTTCTCATACACTTCTAAATCCTTATACCTTGACATCTCTTTACGTAAGGGTCTTAAATAGGGAAAGGGTATGTTAGTACCCACAGTAATCCCATCCTTCACCTTGGAGTAGTTTCAAGAAAGTTGTAAATAAAATGTATTTTTGTCCATTAATGGTCTTTATAATTTAAACGGATATTAAATGAGTTATTTACCATCTCATTTCTCTTCCATGTCGTTGTTCAGTAGTGACTATTTCAGCCTTTTTTATTGTTATTACACTTTTAAACAAATGTATCAAACCAAACAATCTGAAATAGAGTTTTTTCTTTGCCAAAAGCTACCCACTTGTTATTTTCCTACAGATTCTCAGACAGCTGTTAACACTCTATATTCTTCTGGAGGAACATGTATTCATGCCACCATTTACATCCTTTTTGGCTCTGAGACTTGTTTTCTTTCACTGTATCCTGCAGGGAAGATCATCATGAATTACTCTGTGAAACTGCTCTACAAAACACATCTCTCTGCCTGCAAGCCAAAGAAAGCAGTTTACCCACTGGATTCCCAGCTATATGCAGAGTTACTACATTTTTGTTTGGCTATTCTAACTATCTGAGCTAATTTTGCACTTTTGGACATGATGAAACAGCTGCCACCTGCTAGGAAAGCAGAGGGGATCCATAGTAGACCTAAGAGTATTGCTAGCCTCAAAACTCAAGTGGGAAGCTAAAAGCAATGAGACTGTGTAATTCTGTGTCTGGTGGGTAGGGAGAAATTGAAACCAGTTTTGTCTTCAGTATTGCTTATTGGGCTACTTAGGTGCCCTTTCTTAGCTGTGGAGCCCATTTCACAGCACCTAATCCTCCTCACTCATTGTTTATAAAACATTAAGGTGCCTGGAAGGGCTTTATGAAATCCACGCCAGACATACAGGTCCCAGAAGGTAAATCTTCTCTCATTTAGGTGGCCTACCCATCCTCCTAGTCCCTGATACGCCACTGCTTTTTGTTGCATAATTTGCATTAGGTGTGGGCAGGGCAAAGATGCTGCTTGTGATTTTGAAGGCTAGTCCCACTTTTTTATTGCATTTCTGTGTCATCCGGGTTCTGATTGGGTGTAAAATGACAGGAAAACTTAAAGAAACTATCTGTGAGTGTGAGTACTCCAGGTCAAATGTTTAACTTGAGGAATAAGAACACTGTGAACTTTATGTTTCATGCTTTCTGTTGGTTAATACTTGTCATAATTCTATCTTTTGATAACCTATATTGGCTGCTTTATAGGCCTACTTGTGATGACTGCACACTGCTTCTGGTATATCACAATACTCTACTACTGACTAAGTAAACAGTTAAGAGAATTTCTACCTCTGAGAAGACCTAAAAACCAACTGAAATCAGAAAGCTTATTGTGAAATACGTTTCTAATTAGCAAGCTAAAACAGCAAGGAAGAAATTAGTTAAGCAGCTCTGTATATATTGATTTTTACAAACAAAATACAAATTCTGAAAAAATAAGATTTAACTCTGTGTGTATATACATGTACATTAGCATTCAGTTATCACTCATTTGCTGCAAGTCTCATTAATTTCTTAGATGTACTTTTCCATTAAGACCCATTTATCTTTGAACTTTTTTCTCCCTCTCTCCTATTCCTCATTCCCAGGTTAGTCTCCCTCAAAGAGAGAAGGAGGGACAATTTTCCCCATTATTTTCATTAGATCACTTTTTATTATATTGATTAGGGAAGCATCTGCCATATGTGAGAAATACATTTCATCTGAAAGAGCTTTCTTTAGCATAATAATATTAGTGTGACGGCAACGTGCATGAGATGGAATAAAGTTGATGCCATATGTATCATTATATGTTGAGGGGAGTATCCTAGCACCACAGTGTTAAAAAGTACAATTCTCAGGGACTGTAATGGATCCAGGCATTCATTAACAACATAACATTTGTGGTTTGTAGTCAATATCGAAGCCAAAGTAAATTAAAATGTGTAACTCTAGATGCTATGGGTAAGATTTTAAACAAGTTTTTCCTCTAATTGTCAGTGATGAGTTTCACCATATTTTTGGTTTGATAACTGCATATGCCATATTTTTAGTGTATTCATCTACTTTCACCTTGCTTTGCTTCAGCTGGAAAAAGTGGCTTCACATTAACTGCAACAACATGCCTTTGCTAGCCTTCTTTCCATCAACATCTCCCCCCACCCCCCAAAAAAAAAATCAGAAGTGTGTTCATAACCTTAGAGATATTTTGATCTGCAAGAGAGATTTCCACATATAATTAATCCCCTGTATGGTAATTAATTTGTTTGCATATATATATACACAAATTCCTGTTTTAAAGGTAGGGATAGTAAAATGATATGTTATGCCTGCGAATAGTGATACAGTCAGCTGTTCTTGCTCCTGAACCAGGAAAAATTTCTACTACCTCACAGAAGCTTTTCCATGCATAGGAAGAACAGCATGTGCAAAAGCTGAAAGTGGCAGAGCTGAGGAGAAAATGAAGGAGCAACAAAAAATAAACAAGTCCTGGTAAACATAAAATTGTGGCTGTATAAATAGTAATTAATGTAAAAGAAAAATATGCCATTACTGTGATGCAGTCCTTAGCTGCCATCATAGTTTGGTTTTCTAGAAGTATATTATGTGTCAACTCTGTACCAGCACTGCTGTTATGAATAAAATGAGGAGGCATGGAAACATGAATAAAATGTTATTTTAAACATGTTGGTTTACCTGTTTAAAATCCTTATGGCCAGAATATTAATGGAGCAAACTATAGAATGGATACACTATAATAGTCACAGTATTTTAGTCTATAAATCAAAATTCATGGTATCTTATTTTTCAGAACATATGGTAGTTGGATGTGAAAGCACAGATGCATCCCACGGTGCAAAGAAGGCCGAGCATAAACTCACTGAAGGCTCAGTACAGAATATTCTAACACAACAGCAAAAAAGAGAAAAATAAACAAATCGCTGTCTTAGCTTAACAAAATAAAACCAAACCCAAACCCTGTTTGCTCACATCTGCATTTCATGGTTTGGATCCAGAGTGGAAGCAAAAGTGTTGAAATACCATGCAAGTAGCTGTCAGTTAGGAGGAGGAAGGCTCATTTCCAGTACATCTGGGTCCTTGGGCTAAACCTGATACTATTGAGTTCCTCTCTGCGTGGTATGGCTCTGTGTGTCAGACTAGACAGCTCTCTCTGGTTACTTTTCCACCAAGAGAAATGATGTTTGTCAGAGAACACTGGTCAGCAACATTATGAACTGTAGCAGATGCAAGGTGACATCTTAGCCTTGCTGGTATCAGTAGGGAAACGAATTTAACCTCTGGGTCTGCAGACAGCTTAGGCTTCGTTCATTTTCATTCTCACGTTTAATTTACTATGTACTGCTGTGGCAGGTAAAGCAACGAAAGCAGCAAAAAGTTCTTTGGTTTTGGAATTCACCTCAGGAAAGGCATATGTGATGAAAGGTGACATATCCTTCAGAAAGGGTGTGTGCCTGCACTTAATTTTCTCCACAATCTGCAGTTGCTTGAATGTGCCAGGTTCTGCTCTGAGGGGCTTTGGGATGCTGTAATTTATGCTAGGGATGAGTCTAGTCTTCACAAAATACACCAAGATGTACAAGTGCACATCAAGCGGTGTAAGTACATCTAAGTGTTCAGCTACAAAGCCAAAGCTAGTCTGATTGCAGTAGAAGGTGAACTGGAAAATGTACTTTTAACCTGCATGATATAGCTAGCAGGGATAACAGAGAACTGGTGGTGCAATGTGAAAAAGATGATGGGACCAAACAAATTCAAACTAAATCAAATTCCAGATGATGGTATTTCATCAGTAAAGTTTAGTCCATCAGCAAAGTTTAGTTAAATGGTTCGGCATTACATAGTTTATTGAAAATAGATAAAGCCTGGGTACTGGAAAAAGCAGTGTTGTGTAACTGTTCACGTATTTTCTATTGGCAGTGGTTCCTCATTTTTATGAATTATTCTGTTGTTCTCCCACTAATTACAGTTCTGCAACATGTATGCGACAATTAATAATTAAGTTTCATGGGGACTGAAAAATACTTTGAGGTTAAAGTGAAGAGAATATGGAGGTCTGGGAGAACAGAATCATGTGATGACTTCTAGAATAACACTATTTTATATCTGACCTCTGATTCATTCTATTATTAGCATTGTTTGCTTGCATCTAGTTGCTGCCTTTGCATTTCCCATTCTCCAGCTTGTAACTGCTACCTACAGCTGCTTTCCATTCAAATGCCTCACATCTAGTAGTGGTGTCTCAAAGATCTTTATCATCTCTCTCCACAGATAAGTATGTGTAAGTTTCCAGTGACTGACTAGTTAAACTTCAGTCTTGGAACTTCATTTATGATTTGAACCTAAAGCATGTGAATTCAGGATGCTGTCCAATCTGTAGATTTGAAGAAAACTGAGAAAAAAACCCACCATGATGTTTCAGTTGTCTGTCTGGTTTGGTTTTCTTTTTTTTTTTTTAATTTATTTTGTGTTCAAAAGAGAAAGAGAAGTTCTAAGTATTTCCTCTTTCAGTTTCAATGTCAATACTTAAAACTTAAGTCCCTTGCTTCCAGGAAGTGCATGCAAGGGAGCCCTCATACGTTCACAGAGGTCCTTTACTACAACAAAGACCTGAGAGTATAAACCTATTTGCAGAGTCAGGTCTGTACTTTCAATGGAGAAGTTAATATCTGCAGAAAAGATATCAGAATGAGGGAGGAAAGACAGTGGAATGCTTCTTACACATGTCGAGGCAATCTGGCATCAGAGTTAATCATATGGCCATCTGTCTTTTTGGAATGAATGTACATGTTTAATTACATAGCTTGGAGCTGCATAAAGTTGTAAATACTGCCGCAATGGTTACTAATGTAAGTAAAGCAGAGATCTTGGGCACACAACTTGCTTTTAAGAAAATCTACAAATTTTAATGTAAAACCACCCATTACATTACTTCCTGGTCAGTTTTATATCCTAAATGCACCAGAAGCATTGTGAAATTGAATTAACTGAAGCAGATACAGCACTGGTAAGTAAAAGAATCGACTCCTACCCCACCCAAAAATAAAAAAAATCCTACCTTCAAAATACGGAAACTTTTATTGAGTTTTCTTAATTGATGGGAAGAATAACTTGACCTGCTTGGTTGCTTAAGGAGGAATTATGTACTTAGCTGGGCATCATCTGGAGTGTGTAGGTGGTTCCCCTCAGAGCTGACACTTAAAGGCAGAGAGAAGAGTTCTCCAGATGTAACTGGGAGGCAGAGGAAGGAGGGTTATTCATAGAATATGAAGGTTATCAAAGTAAGGCCTCTTGTTCTTACTGAGTCAGGTTTCACATAAAGTGGGCCAGCTGCTCCATTAACTATATTAGCCATCTATAGCCAACCATATCCTACCATCAGTATGCTAGAAACTGGAGAAAGGAATGCAATTGATGCTAAAATCCAGCTTTACTTATCAGTTTGATCCTGTGGTGGAAGAACAATGAAAATTGGGTCTATTTGACATTATTCACAGTTTCCTTTTTCTACATGTTTCGTCACAGTGCTTCTTATTCATGACCTGTCTCAGGTTTGAGTTTTCAATGTTTCAGTGTTTGGGGTTTGAATGCTAAAAAGATACATATTTTTTGAATTTTAGAATAACTTTCTTTGGACTTCAATGGAGGCCCATGAAATCATTTCCACTAGTGTTTGATTTGATTAAGGCTTATTTCTTTGGAAAATTAAACATCTGACAAATTTAAATTAACATTGTTAATTGGTACATATCCAAAACCAGCTTAGCTTTGCATTGTGGCTCCTTTGTGCAAATAATGGGCATGATAATTCTCCAGCATATCATCACATGTGTGTTATTTACCACCCTTTCAGAAATGCTCTGCTGTTATCCTATATGAGCTTGGTGTTCTCCCAGTGTAAAGGAAAAAAGAGGGAACAAAAAGTATGCTGAAGCATCACTGGCTGCGTATATGTCACCATGCAATTTATCTCACCAGGAAGCGTGAAGGCAGTCAGAAGTATCCCCTTCTATGCAGTGCCCTTCTGTGCTCAGAACTTTCCCAAATGCTGTATGCCCCCTCAGTAAAACTGGAGTGTGGACAGCATGAAGCAGCTAAAACACTAACATGAACATTTAGAAGGGTCTCTGTGATTTCTGCCTCTTCTTGATAAGCACTCAACTCATATTTTCACAGGGCCCACAGGGCTTACAACTACACTGATAATAAGGGCTCATTTTACTAGTCACCCTCACCCAGCTCAGCATCATAAAATACCTTTCCAAAAGCACCAGGCTACTCAAATGGAGGCTGGAGCCCTCACAAGAATCAATAACGTACACTCATAGGTATAAAAAGAAAGAGCATGGCTGCAGGGTGAGGACTTGGAAACAGTGTTGTGGGACTTCCGCAGGCAGACATCCTGTCATCAAGGCCTACGCACCCAGTTATATTCCAAATTCAAGGCACAAGTGAGCAGGCTTAGAATTGAGTTGGATGCTTGGACTTCAGATCTGAAAGTTTTAGGTAGCTTTCAGACATTGGTGGGAGAGCTGCCAGCAGACATATCAGGAGAATGATGAGTATGAACTTTAGGTGTATTTTATAGTTAATCATATAGAAGACTATAAGAAACATTCTAAGTTACTATCAAAACTTTTTGGAGAAGGAGAGATGACAGCTGAGCAGGAGTGTTTATGGGGGTTTTTCTGTATAATTCACACATAAATGAAAAATATTCACATTCATTTGAATGGAAAAGAAACATTTGAAATTTGCAAATGTGAACACATGCTTTTGAAGAAAAAGTAACAATTTCTCAAGAATTTAGATCCAGATTAATGCAATACTTGTGATTGTAGCTTAATAAGTTTTCAGAGTTTTTTTAAAATGTTGATTATTTGTAGAGGATTACTGTGAACCTTCCAACGTACATCACTGTTTCTTCTCAGGCAGCCTCCATGGCTTCTCTGCAACTTACCTGGGGGAAACATTTGGATCTTTAATAGCTTTTTCCCTTCTGACCCTCTTAAGCAGGGAAAAGATGCAACTTGCACCAGCTTTCATAAGTCACAGGACAGTCTTGGATAACAATCACTTCTATCTGTCATGCACACTTTAGTAAAAAAAATCTGGCTGATGAGCATGTTTAAACACAAACACACCCCTATATAAATATGTAAACACACAAATGCAAGAAAGTCTTTCACAACAGATGCATGCAAATAATATGGACCTTATTCAAATGTGAAAAACCTAGTGTTGCTTCTAGTGATATCCACCACACATAGCCTGTCTGGATAGTAGTATTACTTCTCTCTCAAGCAGAAACCCATGTCCATGAACTTGCAGTTTGTCTTCCCAGGTCACAAAAATAATCAATGGAGAGTACAGGTACTTTTTAAGTATAGCGTCATTTATGTGCTCACATGGCAATCCTACCATGAAATTATTAAAGAGTCTTTAAGGGCATCTTGCTCTTCTAAGAATCTTAGCCCAACTAGAGCCTTCCTTACCACACAGTAGCTAAGCCTCAAGTTCTGACTTCTGCAAAGAACAAAGCTGAGCTGTTTGCAGATCATTGTTCCCTGAACATTTGTAATCAACACTGAATACCATTGCAAGCATTTTTTTTCTAGGCTTAAATTTGTTCCCAGACTGAGGGAACAAAGCAAAACAAAACAAAAAGCTATACAAAAGGATAATGCTCTCTACTGTCACCCCCAACAGCAGGTAGAACTTGGTAGACTTGTCTGCAATTAAGGTTACATGAAATTTTCATTCTAAACTCTGTTCCTTTTTATTTTGCAAGATTTCACTGCTTGGGCTGAATTTTCCACACTCACTCTTTACTTCAAGTGGAATTATTGGGCAAGTTTCAGTGAAAAACACCCTGCTCTTTCCAAGACGGAGATTAGAGAAGAATAGGCTGATTTCCCAATATTAAAATGTATTTCTTTGAAGAGCTCTAGTACCTCCATGTGTTATAGCAACAACTGGCTCTTTGTCATCTCAGTGAGAATGTACTCACGTTAAGCCAAGCTGCAAAACTTTGAAAATTGTTTTAATATGCTCAGCAGAGTTTCAGCAAGGCTTCTAGCTACACTTTCTGGTAGTTTCCAACAAGCTCACCTTGTCCTAGTCCAATAAGTTTACTGCACTACAGACTCGGAGAAAACACCAGTAACAACATTAAATTCCCTTTTGGCCTGAAAGGAGGGCATGTCAGACTGAGAACAAAGAGGACACCATGTGTTTTCCCTCAGCTCTTTCTTTAATTGGGTTTCATTTTTTGGACAACATGACATTTATTTTTATATTCCCCTTCCAAAATTTTCTTCATAGGATGAATTTATTTTCATCTAACTTTAAATATGTAAGTGTAGGTGTATCCTATAGCTGTCCAGTCTTCTCTTGTAGTCCGTAGTGACAGGTACACTGAAAGGCCTTTCTTCTCATCAGTCATACATACATAATGTAAGTTTGAAAAAAGATGTTCCCTGGTATCTTTCTTTTCTTTCATTGACTACAGGGGAAGATAGACGATTAGCTGAGGTAAATTGACAAGCCTTCAGTTGGCAAAATTAGACCAAATTAATCCCACCCAAACTGAAGATCAGCAACAGAGGCTGAGGGGGTTGAGGGAATGGGAGGGGAAAGGACTAGGAGACCACATAGTCACAGCTAATAGCAACAGTATTTAACCATTAGAAAGCCTGACAACAGACATGGTAGGTGGCCAGTGACGTGATGTCTTTACAAGAGGAATAACTTACAAATATACTGGAGTTCAATCAGGAGCAACTGATACAATGCAAAAACTGGCTGAGGACCCAGGGACCACAGTATGCAGACAGCCCAATCAAATGGTCACAACATTACTTTGCAGCTTTTGAATCTCAAGCCATAATCCTTCCCTGTGAGAAGATCAGAGGCTCTTGACACTTCCAATTTGACTACAGTGCCAAATATTAACAATGGGAAAAAACAGATTGCTTTGGTTTTTCACCGGTGTCCCTTATGAACTGGAGGCAAATTATTTTTTCTGTATAATAACTGTGTATATTATAAATTGTATAGGTAGAAAGACTGAAACAGTAAGTTGCACTGCAGTCTGCATCTTTTTTCAACATTTATGCTTATAATACTATAACCTTCTAGAGAATTTATTCTATGAAGTGCCTGCTGAAAAAAATTTTATTATTTTTTAATACCTTGCACATCAGTAGATTTCTATGAGCTTGTAATGAAATGCAGTAGTGATAGTAGCACAATCTCACAGCAGCAAAGAAAATTTCAGAATACCTTTGTATTCTGTACGTGTGCCTTTGCTTATAAGCTATCTTGCATACTTTTACTCACTTTTAGCAGATTATTTCTATGTTATTTTAAATACTAGCATTACTGTGTTCTGATTTTTTTACTGTTGTATCATAAGTTGCTGTTCTTCTTAAATGAAGAACATATAATAAGATTCTGATCATCCTTTGACATGAAGTGGTTTAATAAAGACAGCTTGCAATCTGACAATGTCACTTTGTGCATAAAGTTATGCAGTGTCAGTGCTTTATTGTCCAATGACCCTTGCTGTTTAGTGTTGGAAACTGCGAAGCTGTCCAAGGCAGCAGGCTGTTTCTTTGAATTCGGGCAGGAAGTGCTCAGGTTTGAGGTGGTTCTTACCACCTTAGTGCTTCATTCCATAGTTCAGATTGCTTCCCCAAGAAGTCTTTACGTCTAAACCATTGATTCTGAGCTTTGCTCTACATTTCTGATGTGTCAGAGAAACAAGAGATTAATAGAGTGGACTTGAGATATTAAAGACCTTGAAAGTAAAGACCAGGACAATTGTCCTGGTTTCAGCTGGGATAGAGTAAATTGTCTTCCTAGTAGCTAGTACAGTGCTGTGTTTTGAGTTCAGCATGGAAGAATGTTGATAACGCTGATGTTTTCAGTTGTTGCTCAGTAGTGTTCAGACTAATGTCAAGGATTTTCCAGCTTCTCATGCCCAGCCAGTGAGAAAGCTGGAGGGGCACAAGAAGTTGGCACAGGACACAGCCAGGGCAGCTGACCCAAACTGGCCAACGGTGTATTCCATACCATGGGACGTCTCATCTAGTATAGGAACTGGGAAGTGGGGGCAGGGAATCGCCGCTCAGACACTAGCTGGGTGTTGGTCGGCAGGTGGTGAGCAATTGCCCTGCGCGTCATTTGTACATTCCAATCCTTTCATTACTACTGTTGTCATTTTGTTAGTGTTATCATTATCATTATTAATTTCTTCTTTTCTGTTCTATTAAACTGTTCTTATCTCAACCCATGAGTTTTACTTCTTTTCCTGTTTTTCTCCCGCATCCCACTGGGTGGGGGGGGAGTGAGTGAGCGGCTGCGTGGTGCTTAGTTGCTGGCTGGGGTTAAACCACGACAACACTGAAACAGAGTAGAAATTTTACAGAAATGTAACAAAGACCAACCTGAGGTCTTTGCAGCATTGTGAGCAAAATAACACCGGAGTCCTTAAATGCTACCAATTCCATGAAAGAGTTAAGCAGATAATGTTAAAGACTGACATTTACTTAGAAAGGTAAAACTGAGAGAGAATTCCTTCATCTTGGGACAGATTTTTTTATCTACCTTGCAAGTGAGTGCTTTTAACAAGTTATTTGTTGTATATTGGCACTTAAGGGTTTTTTGTTGTTTTTTTTTTTTTTCACAAGATTTTGAAAGCTTCTCTGATATAGGGAGGACTTTTAAAAATACTTTTGTAACTAAAGAATGAAATTCCAACCCCTACTTAATTTCCTTAGTTTTACCTAGTCTTCCTTTTAATTTCCCTTTTTATAAATTTCTTTTCTTTTGCATCTTCTTGGTTCACTCTTTTTTGTTAAAAATAACACTTTTTAAAGAATATTTTTTTTATTCTTCTTAACCATTCTCTCTGTATTTCACCTGTCTGTTACTTTTGTGTGCATTCGAGTTGGGAAAGAAGGGTTTAGCACTTCAAAGCAAATCCTAAGATCTCCTTTAGAATTTCATATTTGAAGGCTTAAAGAGATAGTTATAATTAACAAATTGAGAAAACACAAGTTACTAAGTTACTCCCATCTTGAAACAGAGTTCAAGAACCATGCTGTCTCTACTGAGTCTTAAAAAGCAGACCAGACATTTCTGACAAAGATGATCTCAAGTATTTTAGATAACTATATACAAGAAAACTTACTCAAGCTGAGATGTGAAAATAAGCTTTTAACTTTCATTTTACCAAGCTTTTTTTTTTTTCTAGTAAATATTGACAAAAGAAGTTGAAAGAGTTCTTTCTGAGCAAGGACAGAGATCATTAGTGTTGCATGCTTTATTTGCTCTGCACATATTAAAAATTAAGTTATGTTCTTCTCCCATCTTCACCACTTCTCCCATGGTTGTCTGAGAAAAACAGAAAGACTGCAACTTTCCTCATTCTCATTTAGGCTTCAGGAGTGAGAAATGGATTATCTATGAATCAATGACTAGACAGAAATAAGGAGAAGAAAGATGGCAGATGGGCCCAAGGAATAATCTTACACATATTTCTTCCAGTTCAGTGCTGCTGTCTTGCACAAGAAAGAAAAAATCCATCCTACTCTTTTTTTTCTTTTTTTTTCTTTTTTTTCTTCTTTTCTTTTTTTTTTTTTTTTTAGCATATTAGGATCCATTGATCTGGCTGTGAACAAAACACCAGTCACCCACTGCATCTGTGAATGAAGTCTTCTCTTCCATGCTAGGCTGCCATTAGTTTTTGTGTTTTAGTTGTCACAATTTGGCAGGTGCTACTGCAGGTGGCTCTTAAGAGGCATGTTTCCTATGAAGTTGTAAGTAGAAGTAAGTTTGAGGTACAAAGCTCTTGAAGAAGATAGGAATGGAATTAGGGCTTCTGCTGTCTGATGAAATCAGGACAGAACATCCTTTTTATAAAGGAAGACTGGAGATCCCACTGACTGCAGCATAATTATGTCAACTCTGTGGCAGCTGTTCCGGAGCACATAAGCCACAAGGAACAAGTTCAAGCAACTTCAAAGTCACATAATACACCTGACTGTGGAAAAGGTGCAGCTCCAAATAAATGCTTATATGACTACAAACTATTTCAACAGTCAAGTAATTTATTTGAATTTTATCTTGGTTTTATGTGTGGTGGGTTGACCCTGGCTGGATGCCAGGTACCCACCAAAGCCGCTCTATCACTCCCCTTTCTCAGCTGGACAGGGGGGGAGAAAATATAACAAAAGGCTCATGGGTCAAGATAAGGACAGTTTAATAAAGTGAAAGCAAAGGTCGTGCATGAAAGCAAAGAAAAACAAATGATGTTATTCTCTACTTCCCATCAGCAGGCGATGTCCAACCACTTCCTGGGAAGCAGGGCTTCAGTACGCGTAGTGGTTGCTCTGGAAGACAAAATGCCCCCCTTCCGTCTCCCTTTACTTAGCTTTTATATCTGAGCTGACGTCATATGGTATGGAATATCTGTTTGGTTAGTTTAGGTCAGCTGTCCTGGTTGTGTCCCCTCCCAAGATCTTGCCCTGCCCCAGCCTGCCATTGGGGGGGGGGCAGAAATGTTGGGGAGACAGTCTTGATGCTGTGCCAGCACTGCTCAGCAGTAGCCAAAACACTGGTATGTTATCAGCACCTTTCTAGTTACCAATAGAGAGCACAGCGCTATGAGGGCTGCTATGGGGAGAATTAACTCCATCTCAGCCAGACCCAATACAATCTCCACCCCTTATTCCATACCATTTGTGTCATGCTCAGGTCCCACATAATTTAATACAGATATCTTCTAACCATGCCATTGTATTTAATTCTCATTACTGAAATCCCTTCTTACCAACACTTACAACTGAAACTACATACTGAAACCACTTTTATACCCAACGTACAGATTTATACATTCTTATTAATTACTGTCCCCTGTCCTTTAAGAGATAGATATTCCATGGGCTTCTTCCACTCCTCCAGATATTCACACACAGGTTATGACCTGGACCCCATCCATCAAGATGGGTGGTCAGGACAGGAGAAGCAGTATGTTCGATCACTGGGCACCAACACCAGCTTGGTTTGGGTCACCGATGCACTTGTCTGGTTCCTTGCGAAGTTCACTCCTCTGCAGTTCAGGTCATTCCTGCTACATTACTTCCTACAACATACAACTCACATCACAGATTATTTTTCCCCCAAGGTTAAATGTCCTTGAGGCACACACTGGGTCTCCCCATCCTTCTGCATTACCCACCAAGTACACCCAGGTCCCTGAGCAAAGACAATCCCACGAATGGGTTTGCCTTTTCCCATGGGAGGAGAAATCCACACTATCTTCCCCAGCCATTTCCCCATGTGCACTGCGGGGACCTTATCTCCTCCCACAGTATGTAGGGGTTTTGTTTGGGCAGGACCAGGACAGTTAGCAGATCCTCTGGTGTTAACTAGCCAAGTGGCTTCTACTAAATTTGTATCCCAATGCTTCCATGTCCCATTGCCTAGCGCTCTCAACATAGTCTTCAACAGTCCATTATATCTCTCAATTTTTCCAGATGCTTGCGGGTGATAGGAGATGTGCTACACCCACTCAATGCCATGTTTCTTTGCCCAGGAGCTTATGAGGTTATTTCGGAAATGAGTCCCATTGTCTGATTCAATTCTTTCTTGGGTACCATGTCGCCATAAAATTTGTCTTTTGAGGCCTAAGATGGTGTTTCAGGCAGTGGCATGGTTTACAGGATATGTTTCTAGCCAACCAGTAGTTGCTTCCACCATGGTAAGTATGTAGCGCTTGCCTTGGCGTGTTCGTGGCAGTGGTCCAATGTAGTCAATTTGCCAGGCCTTGCCATATCGAAAGCCCAGCCACTGCCCTCTGTTCCAGGGAGACTTTACTCTGGTCGCTCGTTTGATTGCAGCACATGTTTCACATTCATGAGTGACCTGTGTGATGGCCTCCATGGTCAGATCCACCCCTCGATCATGAGCCCACCTATATGTTGCATCTATCCCTAGATGTCCCGATGTCTCATGGGCCTATGGAGCTACAAATAGCTCACCCTTATGCTCCCAGTCCAGGTCCACCTGACCTATTTTTATTTTGGCAGCCTTGTCTACCTCTTCATTATTTCGATGTTCTTCAGTGGCACAGCTTTTGAGCATGTGAGCATCTACATGACACACCTTTAGAGCCATGTGTTCTACACGGGCAGCAATGTCCTGCCACAATGCTGCTGCCCAGATGGGTTTACCCTGCATTGCCAATTGCTCTTCTTCCACTGCTGTAGCCACCCCCATAGGGCATTAGCCACCATCCAGGAGTCAGTATAGAGGTAGAGTACCGGACACTTTTCTCGTTCAGCAATGTCTAGGGCTAGTTGGATGGCTTTCACTTCTGCAAACTGACTTGACTTGCCTTCTCCTTCAGTGGCCTCAATGACTTGTTGTGTGGGACTCCACACAGCAGCTTTCCACTTCCAATGGTTCCCTACCACATGACAGGATCCATCAGTAAACAAAGCATAACACCTTTCGTCTTCTGATAACTCATTATATGGTGGTGCCTCTTGGGCACGAGCCACCTCCTCAGGCGATGCTCCAAAATCTCTGCCTTCTGGCCAGTCCATGATCTCTTCCAGAATTCCTGGGCGGTTAGATTTCCCCGGTCGAGCCCGTTGCGTGATCAATGCTATCCACTTACTCCATGTAGCGCTGGTTGCATGATGTGTAGAGGGAATGTTTCCTTTGAACATCCAGTGTAGCACGGTTCCACCCCTCGCCTCTGTGCATCACATTTTTAAGAACTATCATTAAAATCTACATTCATCACACAAAATCTTCACTCACATCAACAAAAAAAAATTCCCACACCAAAATCAAAATAATATCATCACAAAACCGACAAAAAGTGGACAGTTTACACACAATCCACCCCTCTTCCCTTCACCACAATTACAACAATAAAAATTCCCCACTCGTCATGCAGCTCTTAACTCTCTAGCTGCGTTCAGTCCATGTTTTGCCTGTTACATCTCTCAGTTACTATCCTTATCTCAAATTCCTCACATTGCCCGCATTCTCCACCAAAAAGACTGAGAAGGGTTAACCCTGGCTGGATGCCAGGTGCCTACCAAAGCCATTCTATCACTCCCCCTCCTCAGCTGGACAGGGGAGAGAAAATATAACAAAGAGATTGTGGGTCGAGATAAGGACAGGAGAGATCACTCACCAATTACTGTCACGGGCAAAACAGACTCAGCTTGGGGAAAATTAACTCAATTTATTGCCAATCAACCAGAGTAGGGTAATGAGAAATAAAACCAAATCTTAAAGCACCTTCCCTCCACTCCTCCCTTCTTCCTGGGCACAACTTCACTCCCAGATTCTCTACCAAGCCCCCCCAGCAGCACAGGGGGATGGGGATGGGGTTTACAGTCATCACACATTATTTTCTGCTGCTTCATCCTCCTCAGGGAGAGGACTCATTACACTCTTCCCCTGCTCCAGCGTGGAGTCCCTCCCTCAGGAGACAGTCCTCCACGAACTTCTCCAACGTGGGTCCTTCCCACGGGCTGCAGTTCTTCACGAACTGCTCCAGCATGGGTCCCTTCCACGGTGTGCAGTCCTTCAGGAGCACACTGCTCCAGTGTGGGTCCCCCACGGGGTCACAAGTCCTGCCAGAAAACCTGCTCCGTGGGCTCCTCTCCACAGATCCACAGGTCCTGCCAAGACCCTGCTCCAGCGCGGGGTTCCCACGGGGTCACAGCCTCCTTTGGGAACCCACCTGCTCCGGCGTGGGGTCCTCCACGGGCTGCAGGTGGAGATCTGCTCCACCATGGACCTCCCTGGGCTGCAGGGGGACAGCCTGCCTCACCATGGTCTTCACCACGGGCTGCAGGGGAATCTCTGCTCTGGTGCCTGGAGCATCTCCTCCCCCTCCTTCTTCACTGACCTTGGTGTCCGCAGGGCTGTTTCTCTTACATGTTCTCACTCCTCTCTCCGGCTGCTGTTTTCCCTCTGTCCCAACTTTTTTTCCCTTCTTAAAAATGTTATCCCAGAGGCGTTACCACTATCGCTGATGGGCTCGGCCTTGGCTGGCAGCGGGTCCATCTTAGAGCCGGCTGGTATGGGCTCTCTCAAACACAGGGGAAGCTTCCAGCAGCTTCTTACAGAAGCCACCCCTGTAACCCCCCCCACTACCAAAACCTTGCCACACAAAGCCAATACATATGTCTTTCTCTGCTTTGATCAATCAACCTATGTACTACAACAATTAATTTTTTTTATGCTTCCACTCTTCTGTCCATCTCTGCATTGGACAAATGCTCCAGCAGATGCTTTATGTGAAAAGTGAGGTCTAAGCTAGTCAACATTAAAAAATCCCCAACCCTTTGGTAAGATGAAAGCCCATTGATTTGATTGGTTTGGGTAATTCTCTTCTGCATACGATTTTTCTCCTGCAGTTTCTAAATGCTTGTAGTATCATATCTGTTTTCTTTTTCAAAATTACTGCCTTTTCCTTTGTACCATTTGGCAACTGTGTTCTTGAAACTAGCTGCAGATTCCTAAAGAAATAGATATACTTGTAGATGAAGATGTGTTAAACCTGGCCTAGTCTGCACTGGCTCATTCAGCAAAGTCTTAAAAAATGAAATAATATGGCAAATAAGCTATCATGTCATCTGGAAGAATTGGTCCTCTCAGACCAGTGGTAAGACACAGTACAGTGTGAGAAAAATGGCGGCACAGATTGTCCCTGATCTGCCTGCTGAGAGAACGAAAGGCTGCAGCCTCTGACACTGTTTATCTACATCCTTTCACCACAGCTAAAACTGAGACAGAAGAATGAGGAATTAACTTTTATTCAACAGAATTTATACTGATTTTTCTTTCAGGATAGATTTATGTAAGTGAAAATAGTATATATGGAGATACCTGAATTTAAGATGACCAAAGGATTCTGTTTCCAAGAAAAATCCACCTACTTTCTGTTAAAATCAGTACATCTATTAAAAAAAAAAAAACAAAATCAAAACAACAACAAAAGCACAAACTGAATCACTTCCTTTTCTTGTACTAGTGATGGTGGCCATAAATTATAAAACCACACTTCCTTTCAGCAGCAGCTGAGAGGAGTTCATTTGGAAAAGTTTCTAAGCCTTGCTGAACTCTGAGGTAACATTTGCAGTTTTTAATATAATTATTTTTTGACATTTATGAGAAATACTGCCAGCAATACTTACTGGACAGTGTCTTTCAGCAAGGAAACTTTAGAAACCTTGAAATTTCCCAGTACTCTGTTGAAGTAACATGTAATATTTTGCTTTGTTATGTTTCTTATTCTTCTGAAAAGATGGAAGTCACACTGAGTTTGGGATCCAAATATAACAAATCTACATTACTCAGAGAGAAAAAACAAAATACAGTTATTATATCCAGGAAATATTAATTTCTCCTCATGAGGGTATTTTGAACTGTTTGTGCATGAATTTGTTTTCAGTGATGAACAGTTCATATTATTATTAATTGCCTACACAGTTTTAATGTAGGTTTAAACCTCATTTTTTTTTTCTATTAGCTTCAGTAACATCCTGTGCTTGTGCCAGTCATCTTTCCTGTGTAATACACTTCACGGTCTCAGGGTTTAGATATCCATGTGGTGGTGAACTTCCTTCTGTTTGCAGGCAGAAGAAAGTTTGTGGCTTCAGTTTGTTGACTAATGTGGTGAACTTCTGTACCATTCAGACTCACCTTGACCAATTGGTATTTATCAGTTCTGTTGAGTCATTTTGATTTCATTTAAATCAAGATAAACTTCACTAATCTCATAATCATTAATCTTATAATACCCTTAGAGTAAAATGGTAGCCCCACTGAATTTAGTGGCAAAACTGCAAGTGAAACCAATAGTTGAAACAACTGAAAGAAAAAAACCCAACACTGTCTCATTAATTGGAAACATTTAAAATTTGGTTCCAGCCTGAATGTGCTCCAGGGAAATTCCACAATGCTGCCTAGTTAACCAAGTATCTGGAAATGCTGCGGTCACCAGCCTGCTTTCCCAGCGCTGTGTCAGAGCTCTGTAGCGTGGAGAGTTGGGGCTCTCACAGCTCTGTGGTGGTGAGAATGGGCATCCTGGAGAAACTGGGTTGCTGTGGAGCCATAGGCCTTGGAAAACCCTGGGAACCACTCCAGAATTGGATATCCCACAAGTGCTGATAGTGATGCATGAGGAATCCCAGCACCTTTGCACAAATGTATACAAAGCTTCATGGACGCCCTTCCTCTCATTTACCTAATGTTTGCGCTTCAGACAGCAAGTCAGCATTTTTCAACATAATCCCATTTCACTGAACAGTAAGGCCAGGCCTTATGTTAGCAAGCACCTCAAACAAAGGTCCCTGATGGTCTTTTTACAACAGCCAAAGTACAGCATATTAAACCCTGATATCTTTCATAGTGTAATGAAAGGCAGCTACTGACATGTTCACATGTTCATCTTCTAATTTTAAAAATAGTTTGTTTTTTTTTTTTTCTAATTTGAGACAATTAGACTGTGATGATACACACGTCCAAAATTTGTTGCAGGCTGCATTATTGGATTTCAAATACTGGAGACTAGTTTTGAGAAGGATATGGAGTTTTAGTTTGGACCAGTCTATCATAGATGTGAGGTCACTGAACAAGAAACAATCTGGGGTTTAGTGTGGCTAGACTGCTCTCAGTACTTTATCAGGTAGTTTAAGCCCAGATTCACTGAGGAGGACATTACATTGCAGTCACATTGACTGAAAACTGGTTAGAGAGACTCTGTTTTGTATAGAGCTGTTCCTTTTGGGTAATGACTCATCCTTGGGACTCCTAAGAACTATTACAATATAAGTAATAACACTTCCCACAGAGCATCAAGCATCTCATATTCTCAGTAGTTTAACTACTTTTGATACAGCTCAAAATCTTTGTTTATATTGCTTCCTGACAATTAATAGTCCAACCAGCATTTACTTTTATAACTTTTAAAGACTTTCCACTGTAAATAGAACAAAAATGCTTATGGTCCATTTCCAGTGAAGAGCAATGGCACATTATAAATAACTTATAATTAGTTATTCAATTAACACATCATGAAAACTGTATCCTTTCTTTAAAAGTTCAAAGGAAATTGAACTTGTAATTTTTTTCTTTTAATTTGAAAAAGCCCTTCCTTCCTTCCTTCCTTCTTTCCTTCCTTCCTTCCTTCCTTCCTTCCTTCCTTCCTTCCTTCCTTCCTTCCTTCCTTCCTTCCTTCCTTCCTTCCTTCCTTCCTTCCTTCCCCCCCTCCTTCCCATTTGCCTCAGGCCTGGTATGGAAATGAAAACTGGATACTTCATCCAAATTCACCTGCTAATAGGAAGCACTTGAAATTTTGTGAAAGTTTGCTCTGGTGAGATGTGACATCACACAGAAAATAAAATTGACACAGATATTAGCATAAAGGAATTTTTTATACTTGTACCCATTTAAACAAAAATGAGGATGTGTTCCTCAACAGGATAAAATAATTCATCTCTTAGATAAGACTGTTTCATTTCTCAGTCATAATGGATGGAGATATTGAAAGAAGCCAAGAAAATACAAAGACCTGAACACTCAGCTTGGAAGGAAATTTAGAACTCAGGTCAATGCCACAAATATTACTGAGAAATGCAGTGTACTAGATAGCTTTTGTATTGACTTGAAGAGACAGCTCATGCATTTTTAAAAAGGCAGTAAAATACATAACATCATGCGATACTTATGCCAATGAAGCACTAAGGGTATCTGTATTCTTTTCTTCCAACTGTACCCAGGCTAAAGGTATACTCTATGCCTAAGTAAAATCTTATTTTCATTCCTGATTTCATCTTCTTTGGAGACAAAGAGGATTAGAAAATTTATGTGCCTTCAAAGCAAGCAGAGAATGTTTCTCTTGGAATCCACTATGACAATAGATAAAATATCTGGATAATTTATCATACCACAAAAGCAAAGAGAAAGAGAGGAAAGATTATCGTAACCAAATTATTATTTATCAAGATACAGCTTTTGTCTCACCTTCTGCAGTTAAATGGGACACTAATAGAGAAGTACGTGACTTTTCCTGAGTTACTCACAGCCCTGTGCCTGCTCATTTTCTGCTGTCACTGCAAAGAAAGAAACCAGACTTTGAGGAGCATCAGGAGGGAATCATATTGAACTCAGTCTTTCCAAAAGATTTTCTTCTGGAAAACTATGGGCATCAGGGAAAGCATTTGGACTCTGAAGTAAATGTTGCAAACACTGACTTGAATTGTCAGAACATAACCATAGTTGAATGAAAAGCAGAAAGCTAAAGCTGGCAGAAAATAGCATGTCCAATTACGTGTATTCTTCTGGAAGAAATGTGAAGGGCAGCAAGTTCCATTTTCTAAACATACACAGAGACAGAGGGAAGTGGGCTAAGCTCCCTCCCTCCAAAAAAAAAGTAGTGATTTCAAACACATTTTCAAATAAATGATGCCTGACTTTCACTCTGCTTTTAAGTTCAAATGCAGCTGTGACTTCTCATGACTGAGTAGTGTGATTTGATTAAAAACTCATTTTTTGAAGATGACATGCCCTGTGTGAAAAATATCTACATTGTCTTCACAGGTGCTTTGGAGTACTTTCGCCCTCTTAGGGGACCAGCAGATGCATCTGCCTTTATTTTTCAACTATTCTCTTGAATTTACAAAAATACCAGATTATATAACTGAGAAGCTGTCCGTGAGGTGTTTTAAAGGGAGTCCAGAGTATTTTGGGTGAATCCAGAATAAACATTATTATTTATGCCAGCAGAAATTATTTCCATCATTCATTCATTCAGCATCTGAAAAAAGACTGAAACCATTTCTTCTTGGCTTCTTTAATTCTGGTAGATTTTACTGCATAAACTTATAATGTGACTTTTCTGGAAAACTAGTGCACCAAATATAGTGACTGTGCTAAAAATTATCTCAAGCAGTTACCTAAATAAAACAGAGTTTTAGCAGTCTTGAGTATTCATCTGTTTCATTGACATCTAGGTGAACAAAGAGGCGAACCTGGAATACTCAGTATATTACTAGAATTTAATGTATCCCCCCCCCCAAAAAAATTTAACAGGTACATATTTTGTTGGAATTTTTGTCTCCATGTTGTAATGATCTATCTAATACTTTAATTGCAGTCCTTTTCTTTTTTCAGGGCGGATATTAAAATTCTTGTCCTAGTTTTTATCACAGATGATAACATGTGGACTTAAATATTGTTGACTGGAATGGACCTTATGAATGGCAAGAAACAATCTTTCAATTTTTCCTTATTTGTTGCACATGGGAACCAATTCTTTGCCAAAAAAAAAAAAGAGTGATTGCTTATAACATAAATATGGAAAGAGTATGATTTTTGTACAGATGAGTTATATGCATTTTAAAAATATTAAAAGAAATATATGTGATTTTGAGGGTTCTCATACTGTTTGAATGTATCCCTCCATAAATTTGCTATTGTAATTATATGAATTATGGTCATAATTCAGAAAACCACAGAAATATAAGGAAATAAACAAGAAATGTAATTAACTTAAAAATGGAAACATTCATCGTTCTCAAGAGATTTCCAAAAGTTCATACATTGCTATGATTTTGACTAAAGCCTCTAGCTAGTTTGAAATCTACTTCAGTTTGAAATGTCAGTCATTTTTAGTATGTATATTATATAACTGTTCTTTAAGCTTACCTCAAGTTTATAATTCTAGTTACTATATTTAACAATAGGTGATTGCTAAGTCTTAATAAAGAACTTGCAATAAAGAATCCAAATAAGCTTGTCTGGAGAGAAAGGAGAGATCTTGAAACACAATGAAAACAGAAAATGAGAACAGATGCTAATATATTGGAAAGACTGAAACCTTGGAAAGAAGTTTGGATTCTTTCTGAAGGTTGGTATATAGCAAACAAACTGTCCTTGAAAAGGGAAGGAGTGACTTCACAGTATATCTACTATATATTTTTGTGCACCTTTGGTAACTGTGTAATTTATGACAGTACCTCAACATTGCTTCTATGCTACCACTAATGCTTATTTATTATCCAAGTTGTAACACTGAAGAATTTCTTAACTTACCTCTTACCTCACCTATAGAGTCAATTCTTTGTGGTCATTTTCCATATTTGATGAGACAAATATGTACTTTTTCTTTTATTTGTATTTCAACACTGCATGAAATTTATCAAACCCAACTGGCTAATCCCTTCAAAGGCATACATGCTAATTCCTGATCTCAGATAGGTCCTTGAATGTGCTTTACTCTACTTGCATCTGGAAAAAAGCATTTGAGTACTTGTGACTTGATTATTTATAGAATGTTGTTTTCTAGTCAAGCTGGAAGTTGCAACAGAAATGTTCTTAAGACTGTGACTCATTGGGGCTTGTTGAGTCACAGGTAATAAACAGGATACTGCTAATATTGTACAACATTTACTCTTAAAGTAACACTTTAAAAAGCACAGTTTTCCTCCTTTCTAAGAAAAGAGATTGATATATGTTCAAAAAAAGGAGGCAATGGTCCCAGTGAAGTCAAGGGTTATTTCTGCTATGCTGATAATGATTTGAAAATTTCCATGTCTCTAAACACACTGAATATAAGATAGCTTTGGTAGAGAGGGCCACAGGCTACTTTGAACAGTCATAATCATTACTACTTAACAGTTCTGTGTGATCTTCAGATTATTTTGGAGTTCTTAATTGCACCGGCAATAAAAATGCTCCCTATGAAAGTTAGTCAGACCTATTAAGAAGGCTTAACTGGCTACTTGTATAGGTAACAAACAGAGGAAGAGGGATTGTAGCTCTCTGAACTGGAGGTGAAATATGACAGTATTAACAAACTAGGTATTCACATGAGGGTATACACACATAAATGTATGTTAAACTAAATATCTAGAACTTTTAAACTCCAGAATTTCTTTAAATTTTGCAGGTAGCAAGAATTATTAATAGATATGGAAACCTTGAGGCCAAATTTTGAGTATATTAAAACCAAAGAGGAAAGTTCCTTACCTCCAGTGGCAGAATGATTGAACCGCAGCTGTTTATGCCATCTTTTATCCTCTGTGTAGGTACTGTACTGGTAATAGTTTTTCTTACTTTCCCACATTGCCTGTGCCAAGGCATCTTGGTAAATTTTGAGATATAAAGTGATGGTTTGATGCCTATTTTAATAACCCTTTGTGCATTAAATATCTTTCTTTTACCTTTTGGGATTTTTCTTTAAGAAGCAAAATGTTTTGCTTTTTCAGAGTAGTTTCAAGATTTACCTAAAATTGAAAAATAAAGAAAATGCTATGACAAAAGCTTTTAATATATTTTGTATTTTGAACTATAAAATCCAACCTTCCTCAGAGACTTTGTACATCAAACTAGTCTGTGACTGAGTATTGCATATTCATGAAACATGTTATAACAAGTAAGTAATGTAGTGTTTAGAAGTAGTGTTTAGAAAAGCTTTAAAGCATGTGTTCAGATACTTCCTCCTACTTCCTCCTTCTCAGAAGATGCACTGGATATAGCACAATGCTTTTTCAGAACTATTTATTTTTCTTAGAGGAGAACAAGTCTATGATGATAGACTTAAACACATAAACACAAAGAGATCAATTAGGACCACACTCTGGAAAAGGGAAGTACTTCTTCAACACAGTTTATTTTCTATGATTTTGGTTTAGACACAAAATATTTCACAAAGAAAAAAATATAACAAAATAGTTTAAAGATATATAAAGGACAACTCAGTTTTTTATTATGGATCAAAGAAATGTTCTACCTAACATTGACTTGTCTTATAGAACCTCCTTTCTTTCTAGTGTATATGCAAACTAACAGATCTTACTGCATCTGTGGCCTGTACATAGTGTAAAGAATTATAATGTGGCTGTTGCTCAAGAATATTCAGGTCTTAGTTGACCAGAAATAACTGATAGTGAGGTTTGACTATTCTAGCAGCTGAAGTCCTTATAGCTAATAATAAAGTTGATTTTTACTCCTGCAGTTTCTGAACTACTTTGCATAGAACTGGGAAACAGGGTTGTGATTTTGTGTTTCTGAGGTTTCCAGTGATAACAATATCAGGCAGAGTAAAATTTACCTGGCAGCGTAAAATTATAATGATTTATTAGGATTGTATTTAAGAAGTAAGATTATCAGGCCTTTTTTATTTTTTTTTCTCTAACAGAAGTATCTGAATTTTTGAAGACACAAGAGATGTCTTCCAAATCAAAATAAGCTCTCTTTCTAAGATCTTTCAAAGTTTCTGAAGGAATAACATTCCCTTAATGAAAGTGCC